>NC_088224.1:88766450-88868950 GCF_036934945.1 Oncorhynchus masou masou
CCCTAAGCAAGCTGGTCCTGGGGCTCTGTGGGGTGTGATTGTGTTTGTGAACAGAGCCCCAGGACAGCAACACAATTAGACCCAACCAAATCATGAGAAAACAAAAAGATAATTACTTGGCACATTGCAAAGTATTAACAAAAAAACAGCAAACTAGAATGCTATTTGGCCCTAAACAGAGAGTACAAAGTGGCAGAATACCTGACCACTGTGACTGACTCAAACTAAAAAAAATCTTTGGCTATGTACAGACTCAGTGAGCATAGCCTTGCTATTGAGAAGGGCCGCCGTAGGCAGACATGGCTCTCAAGAGAAGACAGGCTATGTGCACACTGCCCACAAAAAAATAATAATATCTACTTCACTTGCTTTGGCAATGTTAACATATGTTTCCCATGCCAATAAAGCCCCTTGAATTGTATTGAGAGGACTGGGGGAGAGAGAGAGGCAGTGAAGAGGACTGGGGGAGAGAGAGAGAGAGAGAGAGAGAGAGAGAGAGAGAGAGAGAGAGAGAGAGAGAGAGAATAACTGGGAGAGAGAGAGAGAGAGAGAGAGAGAGAGAGAGATGACTGGGGGAGAGAGAGAGGAGGAGGACTGGGGAGAAGAGAGAGAGAGAGAGAGAGAGAGAGAGAGAGAGAGAGAGAAAGAAAGAGAATGACTGGGGGAGAGAGAGAACGAGAGTGAGAGAGAGGAGGACTGGGGGAGAGAGGAAGAGAGGATGACTGGGGGAGAGAGAGAGAGGAGAGGACTGGGGGAGAGAGAGAGAGAGAGAGAGAGAGAGAGAGAGAGAGAGAGAGAGAGAAGCTGAGACAGAGAGAGAGAGAGATAGGAGAACTGGGGGAGAGAGAGAGAGGATGAGGACTGGGGGAGAGAGAGAGAGGATGAGGACTGGGGGAGAGAGAGAGAGAGAGAGAGGGAGAGAGAGAGAGGAGGACTGGGGGAGAGAGAGAGGAGAGCTGGGAGAGAGAGAGAGGAGAGGTGGGAGAGAGAGAGAGAGAGAGAGAGAGAGAGAGAGGAGGGACTGGGGGAGAGAGAGAGAGAGAAGAGCTGGGAGAGAGAGAGGGAGAGAGAGAGAGAGAGGGAGGACTGGGGGAGAGGGAGAGAGAGGAGAGCTGGGAGAGAGAGAGGAGAGCTGGGAGAGAGAGAGAGAGAGAGGAGAGCTGGGAGAGAGAGAGAGAGAGAGAGAGAGAGAGAGAGAGAGAGAGAGAGAGAGAGAGAGAGAGAGAGAGAGCGAGAGAGAGAGGATGAGGACTGGAGGCGGAGGTAGATGGCTGGGCAGAGATATATACAGTATTTTTTTGTATTTGTTTATTTTTATAAAAATATTTAATGCCATTTTTTTTACAAGTATCAACAAAACATGACAATAAGATTGTTCAGACGTGATGTTTCTTACCCAGCTGACAGCCCACATTCCAGTAGAGCTGAGGGTTGAAGTTGGACGAGTCTATACGGTAGGCTGAGGGGTAGATTCTAGACAGCTGTCGCTGGTTGAAACACAGGAAGCGCTCAGCTCTGTGGTTCACTAGCTGCTGGGCACGAGTCTCACTGAACGACAGAACATTCCCAGGAGTACCTGACAGACGAAAGGAGAGAGGGATGAGAGAGGAAATGAGGAGAGGAAAGGGCTGAGCAGTGAATGTAAAATGAGATGGATGAATGAAAGAGAGAGAGAGAGGGTATGGAAGTGAGAGAAGGAGAATAGGGAGAGAGAGAGAGAGAGAGAGAGAGACAGAGAGAGAGACAGAGAGACTGAATGGGGTGGGGAAGAGGATGAGATGGAGGGATAGAGTGAAAGAGAGAGAGGGAGTGGGAGTGGCAATGAGAGGGGAGATAGGGATAGAGAGAGAGCCTGATGGGTGGGATGGGGATTGTTTTTGGATTGGTTAAGGGCTTAGCAGAGAGAGATAATGTCTTTAAGAGTGTGTGTTTTCTTACTGTCGTCCAGTCCCTCCTGAGAGGCCACAGAGTTAGTGAAAACAACCAGGTCTGACAGATCTCTACTCAGCTTCATCGTCTTCCTTTTCCTCCCTCCCCTACAACAAGATGAAACCACAGAAAGAGTATGAGGGAGGAAGGAGAGGTAGAATGGAGGAAGAGGCATAGAGCAGAATGGATAAAGAGAGAGTAGAATGGATAGAATTGAGAAAGTAGTATGGAAAGACGCACAGTGACAACAGCATGTGAAGTAAAGTGGAGTGTCCATCAAATTGACATTTTACACTCCACAGTGTCACCGTTTACACCCCACAGAATCATGGTTTACACCCCACAGCATCACAGTTTAAACCCCACAGCATCACAGTTTACACCCCACAGTGTCACAGTTTACACCCCACAGAGTCACAGTTTACACCCCACAGAATCACAGTTTACACCCCACAGTGTCACAGTTTACACCCCACAGAGTCACAGTTTACACCCCACAGAATCACAGTTTACACCCACAGAGAAGGGCATCACAGTTTAAACCCCACAGAATCACAGTTTACACCCCACAGAGTCACAGTTTACACTCCACAGAATCACAGTTTACCTCTCCTTCCTCCTTTCACCCAACAGAATCACAGTTTACACCCCACAGAGAAGGCATGACAGTTTACACCCCACAGAGAAGGCATGACAGTTTACACCACACAGAATCACAGTTTACACCCACAGAGAAGGGCATCACAGTTTACACCCCACAGAATCACAGTTTACACCCCACAGAGTCACAGTTTACACTCCACAGAATCACAGTTTACCTCTCCTTCCTCCTTTCACCCAACAGAATCACAGTTTACACCCCACAGAATCACAGTTTACACCCCACAGAATCACAGTTTACACCCCACAGTGTCACAGTTTACACACCACATAATCTCACACCCCACAGAATCACAGTTTACGCCCCACAGAATCACAGTTTACTCCCCACAGAATCACAGGTTACACCCCACAGAATCACAGATTACACCCACAGAGAAGGGCATCACAGTTTACACCCCACAGAATCACCCCACAGAGATGGGCATCACAGTTTACACCCCACAGGGAAGGGCATCACCGTTTACACCCCACAGAATCACAGTTTACACCCACAGAGAAGGGCATGACAGTTTACACCCCACAGAATCACAGTTTACACCCCACAGAGAAGGGCATCACAGTTTACACCCCACAGAATCACAGTTTACACCCCACAGAGTCACAGTTTACACTCCACAGAATCACAGTTTACCTCTCCTTCCTCCTTTCACCCAACAGAATCACAGTTTACACCCCACAGAATCACAGTTTACACCCCACAGAATCACAGTTTACACCCCACAGTGTCACAGTTTACACCACACAGAATCACAGTTTACACCCCACAGTGTCACAGTTTACACACCACATAATCTCACACCCCACAGAATCACAGTTTACACCCCACAGAATCACAGTTTACTCCCCACAGAATCACAGGTTACACCCCACAGAATCACAGATTACACCCACAGAGAAGGGCATCACAGTTTACACCCCACAGAATCACCCCACAGAGATGGGCATCACAGTTTACACCCCACAGGGAAGGGCATCACCATTTACACCCCACAGAATCACAGTTTACACCCACAGAGAAGGGCATCACAGTTTACACCCCACAGAATCACCCCACAGAGATGGGCATCACAGTTTACACCCCACAGGGAAGGGCATCACCGTTTACACCCCACAGAATCACAGTTTACACCCACAGAGAAGGGCATGACAGTTTACACCCCACAGAATCACAGTTTACACCCCACAGAGAAGGGCATCACAGTTTACACCCCACAGAATCACAGTTTACACCCCACAGAGTCACAGTTTACACTCCACAGAATCACAGTTTACCTCTCCTTCCTCCTTTCACCCAACAGAATCACAGTTTACACCCCACAGAATCACAGTTTACACCCCACAGAATCACAGTTTACACCCCACAGTGTCACAGTTTACACCACACAGAATCACAGTGTACACCCCACAGTGTCACAGTTTACACACCACATAATCTCACACCCCACAGAATCACAGTTTACACCCCACAGAATCACAGTTTACTCCCCACAGAATCACAGGTTACACCCCACAGAATCACAGATTACACCCACAGAGAAGGGCATCACAGTTTACACCCCACAGAATCACCCCACAGAGATGGGCATCACAGTTTACACCCCACAGGGAAGGGCATCACCGTTTACACCCCACAGAATCACAGTTTACACCCACAGAGAAGGGCATGACAGTTTACACCCCACAGAATCACAGTTTACACCCCACAGAGAAGGGCATGACAGTTTAACCCCACAGAATCACAGTTTACACCCCACAGGGAAGGGCATCACCGTTTACACCCCACAGAATCACAGTTTACACCCACAGAGAAGGGCATGACAGTTTACACCCCACAGAATCACAGTTTACACCCCACAGAATCACAGTTTACACCCCTCAGAATCACAGTTAACACCCCACAGAATCACAGTCTACACCCCACAGAATCACAGTTTACACACCACAGAATCACAGCTTACACCCACGGAGAAGGGCATCACAGTTTACACCCCACAGAATCACAGTTTACACCCACAGAGAAGGGCATGACAGTTTACACCCCACAGAATCACAGTTAACACCCCACAGAATCACAGTTTACACCCCACAGAATCACAGTTTACACACCACAGAATCACAGCTTACACCCACGGAGAAGGGCATCACAGTTTACACACCACAGAATCACAGCTTACACCCACAGAGAATGGCATCACAGTTTACACCCCACAGAGAAGGGCATCACAGTTTACACCCCACAGAATCACAGTTTACACCCACAGAGAATGGCATCACAGTTTACACCCCACAGAATCACCCCACAGAGATGGGCATCACAGTTTACACCGCACAGAATCACAGTTTACACCCCACAGGGAAGGGCATCACAGTTTACACCCCACAGAGAAGGGTATCACAGTTTACACCCCACAGAGAAGGGCATCACAGTTTACACCCCACAGAATCACAGTTTACACCCACAGAGAAGGGCATCACTGTTTACACCCCACAGAGAAGGGCATCACAGTTTACACCCCACAGAATCACAGTTTACACCCACAGAGAAGGGCATCACAGTTTACACACCCACAGAGAAGGGCATCACAGTTTACACCCCACAGAATCACAGTTTACACCCACAGAGAAGGGCATCACAGTTTACACCCCACAGAATCACCCCACAGAGATGGGCATCACAGTTTACACCCCACAGAATCACAGTTTACACCCCACAGGGAAGGGCATCACCGTTTACACCCCACAGAATCACAGTTTACACCCACAGAGAAGGGCATCACCGTTTACACCCCACAGAATCACAGTTTACACCCACAGAGAAGGGCATGACAGTTTACACCCCACAGAATCACAGTTTACACCCCACAGTATCACAGTTTACACCCCACAGAATCTCAGTTTACACCCCACAGTATCACAGTTTACACCCCACAGAATCACAGTTTACACCCCACAGTATCACCGTTTACACCCCACAGAATCACAGTTTACACCCACAGAGAAGGGCATCACCGTTTACACCCCACAGAATCACAGTTTACACCCACAGAGAAGGGCATGACAGTTTACACCCCACAGAATCACAGTTTACACCCCACAGTATCACAGTTTACACCCCACAGTATCACAGTTTACACCCCACAGAATCACAGTTTACACCCCACAGAGAAGGGCATGACAGTTTACACCCCACAGAATCACAGTTTACACCCCACAGTATCACAGTTTACACCCCACAGAATCTCAGTTTACACCCCACAGTATCACAGTTTACACCCCACAGAATCACAGTTTACACCCCACAGTATCACCGTTTACACCCCACAGAATCACAGTTTACACCCCACAGCATCACAGTTTACACCCCACAGAATCACCCCCCACAGAGAAGGGCATCACAGTTTACACCCCACAGCATCACAGTTTACACCCCACAGGAAAAAGCATCACAGGGAAACACCTTATACAGACCAGATCAAACAGCTTTCATTGACACACTAAAGGGATATGGAGGCCGGCCAACAACACACACACACACAGGAAGAGCCTTACATCCATCTTGACTGTTCCTGGAGACACGTACATAATGTAATAACATTTCACACTTTACACACACACACACGTGATCAACTATTAGAAGAAGATGGGACACACACAGACATGGCACTTCAAAGTCTGGTTACGGTCAATAAATAGACACTTCGGGCACTTCAACGAAGATTAAGGGCGCGTATAAAGGGTTTAGGGCCCTTCAAATACATGAGTGGAAGTTGCTCCAGGCTGCCGCTTGCTGTTCTGTCAGGTAAAGCAGGATTTGAGCTGACAGAACAGAAGAACCTAACTCACTCATCCTAATTTAAAATCCATGCATGTAGTTTCACTATGACATAACACATGATTTATGTGTGAATGTTTGAGTTCTCCATGCAAATCTCAAGGTGGGAGTTAGCAATGAGCATGGGTCAGTATGACAAGAAAGCCATTGAGAGCTGACCTGGTGATCTGTCCTCCCGCCTCTTTCCCAGAGGTCTCCTGTCCTTCCTCCTCTCCATCGGTACTCTGGGACTTCAGCCTGGATTTAGAGTGTCTCTGCAGGAGGAGGGAAACACACACACATTTACAGATACTTCCCATTTAGCATTGCCCATACATGTAGTAGTCATCGTCCTACATTTAACAGCCCATACATGTAGTAGTCATCGTCCTACATTTAACAGCCCATACATGTAGTAGTCATCGTCATACATTTAACAGCCCATATATGTAGTAGTCATCGTCCTAACTTTAACAGCACATACATGTAGTAGTCATCGTTCTACATTTAACAGTCCTACATTTAACAGCCCTACATTTAACAGTCCTATATTTAGAGGTCCAACATTTAGCAGTCCTACATTTAGCAGTCTGACATTTAGCGGTCTGACATTTAGCGGTCTGACATTTAGCAGTCTGACATTTAGCGGTCTGACATTTAGCGGTCTGACATTTAGCAGTCTGACATTTAGCGGTCTGACATTTAGCGGTCTGACATTTAGCAGTCTGACATTTAGCGGTCTGATATTTAGTGGTCTGACATTTAGCGGTGTGTGTGTGTGTGTGTGTGTGCGTGTGCGGTAGAGGAAGAGGTAGCATAACATATCTATTAAAGTTCAGGTGGAGGAGTGGAGGATAATGTTGCCAGTAATTACAGTCTTTAGGTTGCTCAGTGGGTAGTACAGACAGTGCACACACACACCACTAGTAGCAACATGTATGACTGTTAACATGAAGAAAAACATTTCCTGTGGAGGGGATTAGCAACAGCGTGACACACACACAGACACACACACACACACACAATTAAACATTTCCGATTGTCCCTAAATAAGTAACGCAATATTAATTAAATCTATCTGAGACTGGACCAATGTGAGGGAGATGAGACATGAGACATGAGAAGTGCTCTTCAAGGACAAGAAACAGACAGACAGACAAACAGACAGACAGACAGACAGACAGACAGACAGACAGACAGACAGACAGACAGACAGACAGACAGACAGACAGACAGACAGACAGTTAGCAGGGCATCCTTCAGCCTCACAAACGGGACCCTGTGTCAATAGATCATTATCCTGAATTCTAAGGCTCGCCATCTAAACGCCATCACTAGAAAACCAATGGTTTAGTTTTAAATAGAAAGGACTTTTCCCATTGGCAGACCTGAGACAGTACAAACATTGTTGAGTTACGATCTGGACATTGTGGACAAAGATATTTGACAAGCAATAGAGACATGACCATCGGAGTAGAACATCTTGATGTCTGTAACGGACAAAGATGATAGTGAAAGAGCAGAGATGATCTCACCTTTTGCTTGATGTTGCTGATGAATGATCGACTTTGGGATTTTTTAAGTCCCTCTTTGGGATTCTAGAGGCACAAAATAAAATAGACAAGATGAGCTGAGCTGATAGACTAGTGCAGTACACACCTTTTATATTCATATACTGTCCATACACACACTGTCCTGTAATACTACTGCTGTACACACCTTTTATATTCATATACTGTCCATACACACACTGTCCTGTAATACTACTGCAGTACACACCTTTTATATTCATATACTGTCCATACACACACCGTCCTGTAAAACTACTGCAGTACACACCTTTTATATTCATATACTGTCCATACACACACCGTCCTGTAATACTACTGCAGTACACACCTTTTATATTCATATACTGTCCATACACACACCGTCCTGTAATACTACTGCAGTACACACCTTTTATATTCATATACTGTCCATACACACACTGTCCTGTAAAACTACTGCTGTACACACCTTTTATATTCATATACTGTCCATACACACACCGTCCTGTAAAACTACTGCAGTACACACCTTTTATATTCATATACTGTCCATACACACACCGTCCTGTAAAACTACTGCAGTACACACCTTTTATATTCATATACTGTCCATACACACACCGTCCTGTAAAACTACTGCAGTACACACCTTTTATATTCATATACTGTCCATACACACACCGTCCTGTAAAACTACTGCTGTACACACCTTTTATATTCATATACTGTCCATACACACACCGTCCTGTAATACTACTGCAGTACACACCTTTTATATTCATATACTGTCCATACACACACTGTCCTGTAAAACTACTGCAGTACACACCTTTTATATTCATATACTGTCCATACACACACCGTCCTGTAAAACTACTGCAGTACACACCTTTTATATTCATATACTGTCCATACACACACCGTCCTGTAAAACTACTGCAGTACACACCTTTTATATTCATATACTGTCCATACACACACCGTCCTGTAAAACTACTGCAGTACACACCTTTTATATTCATATACTGTCCATACACACACCGTCCTGTAAAACTACTGCAGTACACACCTTTTATATTCATATACTGTCCATACACACACCGTCCTGTAATACTACTGCAGTACACACCTTTTATATTCATATACTGTCCATACACACACCGTCCTGTAATACTACTGCAGTACACACCTTTTATATTCATATACTGTCCATACACACACCGTCCTGTAATACTACTACAGTACACACCTTTTATATTCATATACTGTCCATACACACACCGTCCTGTAATACTACTGCAGTACACACCTTTTATATTCATATACTGTCCATACACACACCGTCCTGTAAAACTACTGCTGTACACACCTTTTATATTCATATACTGTCCATACACACACCGTCCTGTAATACTACTGCAGTACACACCTTTTATATTCATATACTGTCCATACACACACCGTCCTGTAATACTACTGCAGTACACACCTTTTATATTCATATACTGTCCATACACACACCGTCCTGTAAAACTACTGCTGTACACACCTTTTATATTCATATACTGTCCATACACACACCGTCCTGTAATACTACTGCAGTACACACCTTTTATATTCATATACTGTCCATACACACACCGTCCTGTAAAACTACTGCTGTACACACCATTATATCTTGATTTTTAATTTGATCCTGCAACTCCCCACCGGGCTCGGGAGAGGTGGATGTCGAGTCATGTGTCCTCCAAAAGAAATGATACGCCAAACCGCACTTCTTAAACCTCTACACGGTGGGAGTCAGTAAACCAGGACGGCTGATGCTAACGTCAGCTAATGTAACTAGAATGACGTTGTATAGAACAGACAACTTTCCGGGGGATAGACATGTCTGACATGGGCAGAAAGCTGAAATTCTTGTTAATCTAACAGTAGTGTACGATTTACAGTAGCTATTACAGGGAGAAAATACCATGCTATTGTTTGAGGAGAGGGCACAACAACAAAACACTTTTATCATAGAAACTGGTTTGATACATTCACCTCTGAAGGTAAATAATGTATTTGCATTCAGTAATCTTGCTCTGATTTGTCATCCTGAGGGTCCCAGAGATAAAATGTAGCATAGTTTTGTTTGATAAAATCAATTTTTATGTTCAAATGTGATCAAAGGTAGCTCCCCAGGGGTGCGTGCTCTGTCCACTCCTGTACTCCCTGTTCACCCATGACTGCATGGCCAGGCACGACTCCAACACCATCATTAAGTTTGCTGACAACACAACAGGCCTGTTCACTGACAACGATGAGACAGCCTATAGGGAGGAGGTCAGAGACCTGGCTGGGTGGTGCCAGAATAACAAGCTATCCCTCAACGTAACCAAGACTAAGGAGATGATTGTGGACTACAGGAAAAGGAGCACCGAGCACGTCCCCATTCTCATTGATGGGGCTGTAGTGGAGCAGGTTGAGAGCTTCAAATTCCTTGGTGTCCACATCAACCACAAACTACATGTAGATTGGTCCAAACACACCAAGACAGTCGTGAAGAGGGCACGACAAAGCCTATTCTCCCTCGGGAAACTAAACAGATTTGGCATGGGTCCCGAGATCCTCAAAAGGTTCTACAGCTGCAACATCGAGAGCATCCTGCCTGGTTGCATCACTGCCTGGTACGGCAATTGCTCGGCCTCCGACCGCAAGGCACTTCAGAGGGTAGTGTGTACGGCCCTGTACATCACTGGGGAAAAGCTGTCTGCCATCCAGGACCTCTGGTGTCAGAGGAAGGCCCTAAAAACTGTCAAAGACCCCAGCCACCCCAGTCATAGACTGTTCTCTCTACTACCGCATGGCAAGCGGTACCGGAGTGCCAAGTCTAGGACAAAAAGGCTTCTCAACAGTTTTTACCCCCAAGCCATCAGACTGCTGAACAGGTAACCAAATGGTTACGTGGACTATTTGCATTGTGTGTGTCCCCAACCCCTCTTTTACGCTGCTGCTACTCTCTGTTTATCTTATATGCATAGTCACTTTAACTATACATTCATGTACATACTACATAAATGGCCCGACCAACCTGTGCTCCCGCACATTGGCTAACCAAAGTTTATTTGTCATGTGTGCCGTGTATTCGGCGCACATGACAAATAAACTTTGATTTGATGTAGAAACTGGGTTCTACCTGTTCTATTCGGCGCACGTGACAAATAAACTTTGATTTGATTTGATGTAGAAACTGGGTTTTACAGTTTGACCCCACTGCTGTCTCTGGCTCCACACCCACCCCGCCCGGCCATCTAGATGTATGAAAGTTAGTGTATAAGCTAATGATCCATCATGTATGACATTTCTGGGAATGTGTAAACTAAAATATATATATATTACAATAGCATTTTTGTATGTTCTCTATAGTTAAGTACTTGAACAAGTATCAATTGACCAATTCGGCAGATTTTAGCTAACACCTGGCAGCCTTGATACAACATATTGTGCAGTATTGTAATTCTTCACTGGATTACTCTGAAACTTTGTACACACACTGGTGCCATCTGGTGGCCAACATCTAAATGACAACTAGACTCCTATCTGAAAGTATGGCCTTTCTCTTGCATTTCAAAGATGCATGTTTTCCTTTGTATTCTCTTTTACCAGATCCAATGTGTTATATTCTCATACATGAATTTCACATTTCCACAAACTTCAAAGTGTTTCCTTTCAAATGGTATCAATAATATGCATATGTAACCTCTTAAGGATAGTACCCTTTTTTAAATTTAAATGTTGCCTAAAATGACATACCCAAATCTAACTGCCTGTAGCTCAGGACCTGAAGCAAGGATATGCACATTCTTGATATGCATATTCACTCGCCCACGTAACCCGGAAGCCAGCTGCACCAATGAGGAAACAACTTTCAAATGATGACCATAACGTCCAAAGACACATTTCATGTACACTATATTTGACATTGCTTGATCTAATATTTGTATATTTCTTGATTCCTTGTTGTTGTTGTTGCATGAATTGTTTTGTATTGTTATCTATTACTGCACTGTTGGAACATAAGCATTTCATTACACCCACAATAACATTTAGCAAAATATGTGTATGCAACCAATCAAATGAGATTTTATTTGGATTTGTGTTTGTGTGTCTCTTGATTCATCACAGCCTCATTATTAGCCTGGAGCAAAAGACCCCTTAATAACAGACACCAAGCACAAAACTGGTACATCTGTGAAGGAGGGAGAGAGGGGGAGAGGTGGAGGGAGGAAGGGAGAGGGAGAAGGCGGGAGGGAGAGAGAGAAAGGGGGGTGGAGGGAGAGGAGATTGAGAGGGGGAGATTGAGAGGGGGAGCGGGAGAGAGAGGGAGAGAGAGAGAGGGGGGGAGATTGAGAGGGAGAGAGGGAGAGAGAGAGAGGGAGAGAGGGATAGAGAGGTAGAGAGAGAGAGAGAGAGAGAGAGAGGGGGGGGGGGGATTGAGAGGGGGAGCGGGATAGAGAGGGAGAGAGGGGGGGGTGCGGGAGCGCACAAACGACCTGAGAGCACAGCAGGAAAGGGTGGCCACAGCACTGAAGGGAGTGATTGAAAAGGCTTCTACTTTCCCCAATGCACAAGTGGATTTATCTCCACCCTGCTACCACGAAAAGACTTCCACCCTGCCACAATACAGCGGGTAAACGCATGTATTTCCCGTGACTGTGCCGCAAAACCAAATGTTTTCCTGCCCACCATTCCACCCTGGACTTGAACAGCCTCTATGACCAGGTCCACCTCTACAAGGCAGCAGTGCACACCTTTGCCCGAACCCTAAAGGACATCGCTCTCAAACGTATCCCCAACACTTCACACAGGAGCAACAGTTCAATAGACACCCCACCCAGACCAGCGAGACACCCTCCCAGACCTGCAGGACCCTCCCCCCCGGACCTACACATAGAGGACCCACGCCAAAAGGAATGACATCCAGACCACAGCAGCCCCAGACACATCCACACCCCCACCCCAACCAATCAACACCCCCCCACGTCAACCATGCCCACACCCCATTTAGGCCCCCTCAGATCAGACCTATGCTACTCCTGCCCACCCCATGCACCCCACCCCCGCAAAGAGGGCCTCAACATGGAAGCCACACATACGCCCAGGTAGTGAACGGGCAAACAGTCCCAACGCCCACACTCACACTCGCCCAAGCCAATGGCATGTACCCGATGCTCAGCAGGCTCTGCTCACACTTACTGGCCTGAGGCCAAACCACGACCAACAACATTGGACACTCTATGGAACAAAAAGCCTTCACTATATCATCCTGGAATATCCGAGGCCTGAGGTCATCTGCCTTTGGCCTAAAGAGCAGGAACCCGGACTTCACCAAAGAAATCGGTAATACAGACATTGTCATCCTGAAAGAAACCTGGTATAGAGGAGACAGACCCACTGGATGCCCTCTAGGTTACAGAGAGCTGGTTGTCCCATCCACCAAACTACCAGGTGTGAAACAGGGAGGGACTCAGGGGATATGCTAATTTGGTATAGAGCAGACCTAACTCACTCCATTAAATTAATCAAAACAGGAACATTCTACATTTGGCTAGAAATTCAAAAGGAAATTATCCTAACAGAGAAAAATTTCCTCCTGTGTGCTACCTATATCCCCTCACTAGAATCCCCAAACTTTAATGAAGACAGCTTCTCCATCCTGGAGGGGGAAATAAATCATTTCCAGGCCCAGGGACATGTACTAGTCTGTGGCAACCTAAATGCCAGAACCGGACAAGAACCTGACACCCTCAGCACACAGGGGGACAAACACCTGCCTGGAGGTGACAGCATTCCCTCCCACATATGCCCCCCTAGGCACAACTATGACAACATAACCAACAAAAACGGGTCACAACTCCTGCAGCTCTGTCGCACGCTGGGTATGTGCATAGTCAATGGTAGGCTTCGAGGGGACCCCTATGGTAGGTACACCTATAGCTCATCTCTTGGCAGTAGTACTGTAGACTACTTTATCACTGATCTCAACCCAGAGTCTCTCAGAGCATTTACAGTCAGCCCACTGACACCCCTATCAGACCACAGCAAAATCACAGTCTACTTAAACAGAGCAATACTCAATCCTGAGGCATCAAAGCCAAAGGAACTGAGTAACATTAAGAAATGCTATAGATGGAAGGAATGCAGTTTGGAAACCTACCAAAAAACAATTAGGCAACAACAAATTCAATCCCTTTTAGACAATTTCCTGGGTAAAACGGTCCACTGTAATAGTGAAGGTGTAAACTTGGCAGTAGAAAATCTTAACAGTATATTTGACCTCTCAGCTTCCCTATCAAATCTAAAAATCTCAAATAGAAAACCAAAGAAAATTAACAACAATGACAAATGGTTTGATGAAGAATGCAAAAATCTAAGAAAGAAATTGAGAAACCTGTCCAACCAAAAACATAGAGACCCGGAAAACCTGAGTGTCTACGCCTTCACTATGGTGAATCACTAAAACAATACAGAAATACACTACGGAAAAAGAAGGAACAGCATGTCAGAAATCAGCTCAATTGAAGAATTCATAGACTCTAACCACTTCTGGGAAAATTGGAAAACACTAAACAAACAACAACACGAAGAATTATCTATCCAAAATGGAGATGTATGGGTAAACCACTTCTCCAATCTTTTTGGCTCTATAACAAAGAATAAAGAGCAAAAACATATACATGATCAAATACAGATCTTAGAATCAACTATTAAAGACGACCAGAACCCACTGGATTCTCCAATTACATTGAATGAGTTACAGGACAAAATAAAAACCCTCCAACCCAAAAAGGCCTGTGGTGTTGATGGTATCCTCAATGAAATGATCAAATATACAGACAACAAATTCCAATTGGCTATACTAAAACTCTTTAACATCATCCTTAGCTCTGGCATCTTCCCCAATATTTGGAACCAAGGGTTGATCACCCCAATCCACAAAAGTGGAGACAAATTTGAACCCAATAACTACCGTGGAATATGCGTCAACAGTAACCTTGGGAAAATCCTCTGCATTATCATTAACAGCAGACTCGTACATTTCCTCAATGAAAACAATGTACTGAGCAAATGTCAAATTGGCTTTTTACCAAATTACCGTACAACAGACCATGTATTCACCCTGCACACCCTAATTGACAAAGAAACAAACCAAAACAAAGGCAAAGTCTTCTCATGCTTTGTTGATTTCAAAAAAGCCTTCGACTCAATTTGGCATGAGGGTCTGCTATACAAACTGATGGAAAGTGGTGTTGGGGGTAAAACATACGACATTATAAAATTCATGTACACAAACAACAAGTGTGCGGTTAAAATTGGCAAAAAACACACACATTTCTTCACACAGGGTCGTGGGGTGAGACAGGGATGCAGCTTAAGCCTTACCCTCGTCAACATATACATCAACGAACTGGCGCGGGCACTAGAAAAGTCTGCAGCACCCGGCCTCACCCTACTAGAATCCGAAGTCAAATGTCTGCTGTTTGCTGATGATCTGGTGCTTCTGTCACCAACCAAGGAGGGCCTACAGCAGCACCTAGATCTTATGCACAGATTATCTCAGACCTGGGCCCTGACAGTAAATCTCAGTAAGACCAAAATAATGGTGTTCCAAAAAAGGTCCAGTCATCAGGACCACAAATACAAATTCCATCTAGACACAGTTGCCCTAAAGCACACAAAAAACTATACATACCTTGGCCTAAACATCAGCGCCACAGGTAACTTCCACAAAACTGTGAACGATCTGAGAGACAAGGCAAGAAGGGCATTCTATGCCATCAAAAGGAACATAAATTTCAACATACCAATTAGGATTTGGCTAAAAATACTTGAATCAGTCATAGAGCCCATTGCCCTTTATGGTTGTGAGGTCTGGGGTGCGCTCACCAACCAAGACTTCACAAAATGGGACAAACACCAAATTGAGACTCTGCACGCAGAATTCTGCAAAAATATCCTCTGTGTACAACGTAGAACACCAAATAATGCATGCAGAGCAGAATTGGGCCAATACCCACTAATTATCAAAATCCAGAAAAGAGCCGTTAAATTCTATAACCACCTAAAAGGAAGCGGTTCCCAAACGTTCCATAACAAAGCCATCACCTACAGAGAGATGAACCTGGAGAAGAGTCCTCTAAGCAAGCTGGTCCTGGGGCTCTGTTCACAAACACAAACACACCCTACAGAGCCCCAGGACAGCAGCACAATTAGACCCAACCAAATCATGAGAAAACAAAAAGATAATTACTTGACACATTGGAAAGAACAGTGAACCAGTGAAGAACAAACACCATTGTAACTACAACCCATATTTATGCTTATTTATTTTATCTTGTGTCCTTTAACCATTTGTACATTGTTAAAACACTGTATATATATAATATGACATTTGTAATGTCTTTATTGTTTTGAAACTTCTGTATGTGTAATGTTTACTGTTACACATGTTTCCCATGCCAATAAAGCCCTTGAATTGAATTGAATTGAATTGAGAAAGAGAGAGAGAGAGAGAGACAGAGAGAGAGAGAGAGAGAGAGAGAGACAGAGAGAGACAGAGAGAGAGAGAGAGAGAGAGAGAGAGAGAGAGACAGAGAGAGAGACAGAGAGAGAGACAGAGACAGAGAGACAGAGAGAGAGAGAGAGAGAGAGAGAGAGAGAGAGAGAGAGAGAGACGGCGAGACAGAGAGGGACAGAGAGACAGAGAGACAGAGAGAGAGAGAGAGAGAGAGAGAGAGAGAGAGAGAGAGAGGACAGAGAGAGAGAGAGAGAGAGAGAGAGAGAGAGAGAGAGAGAGAGAGAGACAGAGAGACTTCAGAGAGAGAGAGAGAGAGAGACAGAGAGAGAGACAGAGAGAGAGATGGAGAGAGAGATGGAGAGAGAGAGAGAGAGAGAGAGAGAGACAGAGAGAGAGGGACAGAGAGAGAGAGAGAGACAGAGAGAGAGACAGACAGAGAGACAGAGAGAGAGAGAGAGACAGAGAGACAGAGAGAGAGACAGAGAGACAGAGAGGGAGAGAGAGAGAGTGAGAGAGAGAGGGATGGAGAGAGAGAGAGAGAGAGAGAGAGAGACAGACAGAGAGACAGAGAGAGAGAGAGAGACAGAGAGACAGAGAGACAGAGAGGGAGAGAGAGAGAGAGTGAGAGAGAGAGAGAGAGAGACAGAGAGAGAGAGAGAGGAGTATAGGAACTCCCTGCTCATACTGGCAGACACATGACATTAACATGGATGCTTGGAGACGTATTATTGTAAACACAGAACCAACGGAGGAAATTAAATATTAATAGAAGAGACAAGACATGTTTCTCCCACTAACACCATACTGTACTGTATCTCCATTCAGAGAAATACCAACCAGCTCGGGGGAGAAGTTCTACTTAGGCACAGACCTGGGATCCGCTGTGTATGTGTGTGTGTGTGTGTGTGTGTGTGTGTGTGTGTGTGTGTGTGTGTGTGTGTGTGTGTGTGTGTGTGTGTGTGTGTGTGTGTGTGTGTGTGTGTGTGTGTGTGTGTGTGTGTGTGTGTGTGTGTGTGTGTGTGTGTGTGTGTGTGTGTACCGGTACGTTCTTCTGCAGGCCCACGTGTGTGGCTCTGAGCAGGGCTCTGATGCTGGAGCTGTCTGTGTCCTCCTTGTCTCCAATCTGAGCCTCCTTCAACAGAGAGTCCAGCTTCTTCCTGATGTAACTTTCCACTTGGTGGTTACCATTACTCTGAAGAAGGGAGGGAGAGAGAGAGAGAGAGAGAGAGAGAGAGAGAGAGAGAGAGAGAGAGAGATGAGTTGTATTGGTTGTGAAACCATCTGTCCCTGGTTAAATACACCAGGTCATTAGTGTAGTCCTGGCAGTACTAGCAGTAGACAGACAGACCGGCCAGCCCAGTACAAGCAGTGCTAGCAGTACAGAGAGACAGAGTGTGAACAGATCAATCCTGGCTCCAGTCCTGATCACACCTTTAAATCAGCATATACTTCACCACTTTAATTGGCTCTAAATATCACCCTTTCTTCACTGGGAATGAGGGAAACTAGCCAAGATCCCGAATGGCATATGAGAAAGCACTCTCTATGGCCAAAATGGCAGCGGTAGCTTGCTTTCCTCAGCTCGAGGTAGAAGTTGTCTCCAACGACAGATCTAGGACCAGATTACCCTACTCCAAAAAGTTATTCAGATAGCATAAACTGATCCTAGATCAGTAGCTGTAGCTCTTTAAACCTCATGAAAAAAACAATTGAACGTAACAAAAGATGATGTAATGTTAAACACATAATTATCATTTATTTATCAGTCCATTCCAGATGTCAGAGATTAAATCAGAAATGAATTAGGGGAAAATCATATCTCCCATTCCTTTTGCTTTTCTGGTCAACTTTGTCGAGGTGTATTGTATAATGAAGATAATAATTCACCGCGACAGGCTCGTTAAACATGAATTAGTCCCAAACACAACTCGGCAAATCATCTGTCATACCTTCGCAGCATTAAAGTCCTTAGGACTGGTACTGTCCGTGTATTTTGCTAGGTAGCGTTAGCTAGCAGCAGTCAGCTGTACCTGTACCGGCTGTACCTGTACCTGCTGTACCTGTACCTGCTGTACCTGCACCTGTACCTGTACCTGCTGTACCTGTACCTGCTGTACCTGTACCTGTACCGGCTGTACCTGTACCTGTACCTGCTGTACCTGTACCGGCTGTACCTGTACCTGTACCTGTACCTGCTGTACCTGTACTGGCTGTACCTGTACCTGTACCTGCTGTACCTGTACAGGCTGTACCTGTACCTGTACCTGCTGTACCTGTACCGGCTGTACCTGTACCTGTACCTGTACCTGCTGTACCTGTACCGGCTGTACCTGTACCTGTACCTGCTGTACCTGTACCTGCTGTACCTGTACCTGTACCTGTACCGGCTGTACCTGCACCTGTACATGTACCTGTACCTGTACCGGCTGTACCTGTACCTGTACCTGTACCGGCTGTACCTGCACCTGTACCTGTACCTGTACCTGTACCGGCTGTACCTGTACCTGTATCTGCTGTACCTGTACCGGCTGTACCTGTACCTGTACCTGTACCTGTACCTGTACCTGTACCTGCTGTACCTGCACCTGTACCTGTACCTGTACCGGCTGTAACTGTACCTGTATCTGCTGTACCTGTACCGGCTGTACCTGTACCTGCTGTACCTGTACCGGCTGTACCTGTACCTGCTGTACCTGCACCTGTACCTGTACCTGTGCCTGCTGTACCTGTACCGGCTGTGCCTGTACTGGCTGTACCTGTACCTGTACCTGTACCTGTACCTGTACCTGTACCTGTACCTGCTGTACCTGTAACGGCTGTGCCTGTACCTGCTGTACCTGCACCTGTACCTGCTGTACCTGTACCGGCTGTACCTGTACCTGTACCTGTACCTGCTGTGCCTGTACTGGCTGTACCTGTACCTGCTGTACCTGTACCAGCTGTACCTGTACCTGTACCTGCTGTACCTGTACCGGCTGTACCTGTACCTGTACCTGTACCTGCTGTATCTGTACCGGCTGTACCTGTACCTGTACCTGTACCGGCTGTACCTGTACCTGTACCTGTACCTGCTGTACCTGTACCGGCTGTACCTGTACCTGTACCTGTACCTGTACCTGCTGTACCTGTACCGGCTGTACCTGTACCGGCTGTACCTGTACCTGTACCTGTACCTGTACCGGCTGTACCTGTACCTGTATCTGCTGTACCTGTACCGGCTGTACCTGTACCTGTACCTGTAATTGTACCTGCTGTACCTGCACCTGTACCTGTACCGGCTGTACCTGTACCTGTATCTGCTGTACCTGTACCGGCTGTACCTGTACCTGCTGTACCTGTACCTGCTGTACCTGCACCTGCACCTGTACCTGTACCTGTACCTCCTGTACCTGTACCGGCTGTGCCTGTACTGGCTGTACCTGTACCTGCTGTACTTGTACCGGCTGTGCCTGTACCTGCTGTACCTGCACCTGCACCTGTACCTGTACCTGTACCTGCTGTACCTGTACCGGCTGTGCCTGTACCTGTACCTGCTGTACCTGTACCTGCTGTACCTGTACCTGCTGTACCTGTACCGGCTGTACCTGTACCTGCTGTACCTGTACCTGCTGTACCTGTACCTGCTGTACCTGCACCTGTACCTGTACCGGCTGTACCTGTACCTGTATCTGCTGTACCTGTACCTGCTGTACCTGCTGTACCTGCACCTGTACCTGTACCTGTACCGGCTGTACCTGTACCTGTACCTGTACCTGTACCGTCTGTACCTGTACCGGCTGTACCTGTACCTGCTGTGCCTGCACCTGCACCTGTACCTGTACCTGTATCTGCTGTACCTGCTGTACCTGCACCTGTACCTGTACCTGTACCGTCTGTACCTGTACCGGCTGTACCTGTACCTGCTGTACCTGCACCTGCACCTGTACCTGTACCTGCTGTACCTGTACCTGTATCTGCTGTACCTGTACCTGCTGTACCTGCACCTGTACCTGTACCAGCTGTACCTGTACCTGTACCTGTACCTGTACCTGCTGTACCTGTACCTGCTGTACCTGCACCTGCACCTGTACCTGTACCGGCTGTACCTGTACCTGTACCTGTACCTGTACCTGTACCTGCTGTACCTGTACCTGCTGTACCTGCACCTGTACCTGTACCTGTACCTGCTCTACCTGTACCTGTATCTGCTGTACCTGTACCTGTACCTGCTGTACCTGTACCTGCTGTACCTGTACCGGCTGTACCTGTACCTGCTGTACCTGCACCTGTACCTGTACCTGTACCTGTACCGGCTGTACCTGTACCTGTATCTGCTGTACCTGTACCGGCTGTACCTGTACCTGCTGTACCTGTACCGGCTGTACCTGTACCTGCTGTACCTGCACCTGTACCTGTACCTGCTGTACCTGTACCGGCTGTGCCTGTACCTGTACCTGCTGTACCTGCACCTGTACCTGTACCTGTACCTGTACAACGGTTTGATTTGTTTGATCGTAGCTAGCTAGCTACATAGCCGTCTTTGTCTCAAAGACAATTGTGTAGTCTAGAGCGATTTTCTAGGTTAGCTAGCCAGCTATTGTCGTTCTTTTAACGTAACGTAACGTAATCAACACTGCTAGCTAGCCAGCTAGCCCCCGAATAGCAGCACTGTAGAAACTATTACACTCAACGGAACGACTTGATTAGTGTAGTGTCAACAACGCAGCCACTGCCAGCTAGCCTACAAAGTCAACAACGCAGCGACTGCCAGCTAGCCTACTCCAGCAGTACTGTATCATTTCAATCATTTTAGTCAATAAGAGTCTTGCTACGTAAGCTTAACTTTCTGAACATTCGAGACGTGTAGTCCACTTGTCATTCCAATCTCCTTTGCATTAGCGTAGCCTCTTCTGTAGCCTGTCAACTATGTGTATATCTATCCCTGTTCTCTCCTCTCTGCACAGACCATACAAACGCTCCACACTGCGTGGCCGCGGCCACCCTAATCTGGTGGTCCCAGCGCGCACGACCCACGTGGAGTTCCAGGTCTCCGGTAGCCTCTGGAACTGCCGATCTGCGGCCAACAAGGCTGAGTTCATCTCAGCCTATGCCTCCCTCCAGTCCCTCGACTTCTTGGCACTGACGGAAACATGGATCACCACAGATAACACTGCTACTCCTACTGCTCTCTCTTCGTCCGCCCACGTGTTCTCGCACACCCCGAGAGCTTCTGGTCAGCCGGGTGGTGGCACCGGGATCCTCATCTCTCCCAAGTGGTCATTCTCTCTTTCTCCCCTTATCCATCTGTCTATCGCCTCCTTTGAATTCCATGCTGTCACAGTTACCAGCCCTTTCAAGCTTAACATCCTTATCATTTATCGCCCTCCAGGTTCCCTCGGAGAGTTCATCAATGAGCTTGATGCCTTGATAAGCTCCTTTCCTGAGGACGGCTCACCTCTCACAGTCCTGGGCGACTTTAACCTCCCCACGTCTACCTTTGACTCATTCCTCTCTGCCTCCTTCTTTCCACTCCTCTCCTCTTTTGACCTCACCCTCTCACCTTCCCCCTACTCACAAGGCAGGCAATACGCTCGACCTCATCTTTACTAGATGCTGTTCTTCCACTAACCTCATTGCAACTCCCCTCCAAGTCTCCGACCACTACCTTGTATCCTTTTCCCTCTCGCTCTCATCCAACACTTCCCACACTGCCCCTACTCGGATGGTATCGCGCCGTCCCAACCTTCGCTCTCTCTCCCCCGCTACTCTCTCCTCTTCCATCCTATCATCTCTTCCCTCTGCTCAAACCTTCTCCAACCTATCTCCTGATTCTGCCTCCTCAACCCTCCTCTCTTCCCTTTCTGCATCCTTTGACTCTCTATGTCCCCTATCCTCCAGGCCGGCTCGGTCCTCCCCTCCCGCTCCGTGGGTCGACGACTCATTGCGAGCTCACAGAACAGGGCTCCGGGCAGCCGAGCGGAAATGGAGGAAAACTTGCCTCCCTGCGGACCTGGCATCCTTTCACTCCCTCCTCTCTACATTTTCCTCCTCTGCCTCTGCTGCTAAAGCCACTTTCTACTACTCTAAATTCCAAGCATCTGCCTCTAACCCTAGGAAGCTCTTTGCCACCTTCTCCTCCCTCCTGAATCCTCCTCCCCCTCCCCCCCTCCTCCCTCTCTGCAGATGACTTCGTCAACCATTTTGTAAAGAAGGTCGACGACATCCGATCCTCGTTTGCTAAGTCAAACGACACCGCTGGTTCTGCTCACACTGCCCTACCCTGTGCTCTGACCTCTTTCTCCCCTCTCTCTCCAGATGAAATCTCGCTTCTTGTGACGGCCGGCCGCCCAACAACCTGCCCGCTTGACCCTATCCCCTCCTCTCTTCTCCAGACCATTTCCGGAGACCTTCTCCCTTACCTCACCTCGCTCATCAACTCATCCCTGACCGCTGGCTACGTCCCTTCCGTCTTCAAGAGAGCGAGAGTTGCACCTCTTCTGAAAAAACCTACACTCGATCCCTCCGATGTCAACAACTACAGACCAGTATCCCTTCTTTCTTTTCTCTCCAAAACTCTTGAACGTGCCGTCCTTGGCCAGCTCTCACGCTATCTCTCTCAGAATGACTTTCTTGATCCAAATCAGTCAGGTTTCAAGACTAGTCATTCAACTGAGACTGCTCTTTTCTGTATCACGGAGGCGCTCCGCACTGCTAAAGCTAACTCTCTCTCCTCTGCTCTCATCCTTCTAGACCTATCGGCTGCCTTCGATACTGTGAACCACCAGATCCTCCTCTCCACCCTCTCCGAGTTGGGCATCTCCGGCGCGGCCCACGCTTGGATTGCGTCCTACCTGACAGGTCGCTCCTACCAGGTGGCGTGGCGAGAATCTGTCTCCTCACCACGCGCTCTCACCACTGGTGTCCCCCAGGGCTCTGTTCTAGGCCCTCTCCTATTCTCGCTATACACCAAGTCACTTGGCTCTGTCATAACCTCACATGGTCTCTCCTATCATTGCTATGCAGACGACACACAATTAATCTTCTCCTTTCCCCCTTCTGATGACCAGGTGGCGAATCGCATCTCTGCATGTCTGGCAGACATATCAGTGTGGATGACGGATCACCACCTCAAGCTGAACCTCGGCAAGACGGAGCTGCTCTTCCTCCCGGGGAAGGACTGCCCGTTCCATGATCTCGCCATCACGGTTGACAACTCCATTGTGTCCTCCTCCCAGAGCGCTAAGAACCTTGGCGTGATCCTGGACAACACCATGTCGTTCTCAACTAACATCAAGGCGGTGGCCCGTTCCTGTAGGTTCATGCTCTACAACATCCGCAGAGTACGACCCTGCCTCACACAGGAAGCGGCGCAGGTCCTAATCCAGGCACTTGTCATCTCCCGTCTGGTTTACTGCAACTCGCTGTTGGCTGGGCTCCCTGCCTGTGCCATTAAACCCCTACAACTCATCCAGAACGCCGCAGCCCGTCTGGTGTTCAACCTTCCCAAGTTCTCTCACGTCACCCCGCTCCTCCGCTCTCTCCACTGGCTTCCAGTTGAAGCTCGCATCCGCTACAATACCATGGTGCTTGCCTACGGAGCTGTGAGGGGAACGGCACCGCAGTACCTCCAGGCTCTGATCAGGCCCTACACCCAAACAAGGGCACTGCGTTCATCCACCTCTGGCCTGCTCGCCTCCCTACCACTGAGGAAGTACAGTTCCCGCTCAGCCCAGTCAAAACTGTTCGCTGCTCTGGCCCCCAATGGTGGAACAAACTCCCTCACGACGCCAGGACAGCGGAGTCAATCACCACCTTCCGGAGACACCTGAAACCCCACCTCTTTAAGGAATACCTAGGATAGGATAAAGTAATCCTTCTCACCCCCCCCCCCCTTAAATGATTTAGATGCACTATTGTAAAGTGGCTGCTCCACTGGATGTCATAAGGTGAATTCACCAATTTGTAAGTCGCTCTGGATAAGAGCGTCTGCCAAATGACTTAAATGTAATGTAATGTAAATGTACCTGCTGTACCTGTAACTGCTGTGCCTGTACCTGTACCGGCTGTACCTGTAACAAAACAACAGTATTTTACATCCCTATAACTCGTTCTCCATCTTCTTTTTAAATAGTGAGCCAACATGTTTTCAGTACTTTTAATTCAATGATTAATCAAAACTATTTTGTCTCTCTGCAGCAGAGTAGCAGATACGTTTGGAACAACCAATTGTAATACATAGAAAATTGTGAGAATCGTAATACATATCGTATTGGCACCTAAGTATCATGATAATATCATACAATTAGGACCCTGGCATTTACCAGCCCTAATTTTAGCTCAATACTGTCATTAGGTGTCAATTACATGGCCTGTCACTCACCCGGTGACAACACACTGATTAGTGGACAGGCCTTCACACTGCACCAGTCCTCTGAATTAGTGAACTGCACCAGTCCTCTGAATTATTGAACTGCACCAGTCCCCCGAATTATTGAACTGCACCAGCCCCCTGAAGTATTGAACTGCACCAGCCCCCTGAATTATTGAACTGCACCAGTCCTCTGAATTATTGAACTGCACCAGTCCCCCGAATTATTGAACTGCACCAGCCCCCGGAATTATTGAACTGCACCAGCCCCCTGAATTATTGAACTGCACCAGCCCCCTGAATTACTGAACTGCACCAGCCCCCTGAATTATTGAACTGCACCAGCCCTCTGAATTACTGAACTGCACCAGCCCCCTGAATTATTGAACTGCACCAGTCCCCTGAATTACTGAACTGCACCAGCCCCCTGAATTACTGAACTGCACCAGCTCCCTGAATTATTGAACTGCACCAGTCCCCTGAATTACTGAACTGCACCAGCCCCTGAATTATTGAACTGAACCAGCCCCCTGAATTACTGAACTGCACCAGCCCCCTGAATTATTGAACTGCACCAGCCCCCTGAATTACTGAACTGCACCAGCCCCCTGAATTATTGAACTGCACCAGCCCCCTGAATTACTGAACTGCACCAGCCCCCTGAATTACTGAACTGCACCAGCCCCTGAATTACTGAACTGCACCAGCCCCTGAATTATTGAACTGCACCAGCCCCCTGAATTATTGAACTGCACCAGCCCCCTGAATTACTGAACTGCACCAGCCCCCTGAATTATTGAACTGCACCAGCCCCCTGAATTACTGAACTGCACCAGCCCCCTGAATTATTGAACTGCACCAGCCCCCTGAATTATTGAACTGCACCAGCCCCCTGAATTACTGAACTGCACCAGCACCCGGAATTATTGAACTGCACCAGCCCCCTGAATTACTGAACTGCACCAGCCCCCTGAATTACTGAACTGCACCAGCCCTCTGAATTATTGAACTGCACCAGTCCCCTGAATTACTGAACTGCACCAGCCCCCTGAATTACTGAACTGTGAAAAGGATTATAGCTGCATGTGAGAACATTTTTATTTTATTTTATTGAACCTTTATTTAACTAGGCAAGTCAGTAAAGAACAAAATATTTTCAATGACAGCCGAGGAACAGTGGGTTAACTGCCTTGTTCAGGGGCAGAATGACATATTTTCACCTTGTCAGCTCGGGGATTAAATCTTGCAACCTTTCACTTACTAGTCCAACTCTCTAACCACTAGGCTACTTGCCTCTAACAACTAGGCTATCTGCCTCTAACAACTAGGCTATCTGCCTCTAACAACTAGGCTACCTGCCTCTAACCACTAGGCCAACTGCCTCTAACAACTAGGCTACCTGCCTCTAACCACTAGGCCACATGCCTCTAACCAATAGGCTATCTGCCTCTAACCACTAGGCTATCTGCCTCTAACCATTAGGCTACCTGCCTCTAACCACTAGGCCACCTGCCTCTAACCACTAGGCTACCTGTCTCTAACCACTAGGCCACCCGCCTCTAACCACTAGGCCATCTGCCTCTAACCATTAGGCTATCTGGCCTCCTCTAGCCACTAGGCTATCTGCCTCTAACCACTGGGCTAACTGCCTCTAACCACTAGGCTATCTCTCTAACCACTAGGCTATCTGCCTCCTCTGACCACTAGGCCACCTGCCTCTAACCACTAGGCTACCTGTCTCTAACCACTAGGCCACCCGCCTCTAACCACTAGGCCATCTGCCTCTAACCATTAGGCTATCTGGCCTCCTCTAACCATTAGGCTACCTGCCTCTAACCACTAGGCCACCTGCCTCTAACCACTAGGCTACCTGTCTCTAACCACTAGGCCACCCGCCTCTAACCACTAGGCCATCTGCCTCTAACCATTAGGCTATCTGGCCTCCTCTAGCCACTAGGCTATCTGCCTCTAACCACTGGGCTAACTGCCTCTAACCACTAGGCTATCTGCCTCCTCTGACCACTAGGCTATCTGCCTCCTCTAACCACTAGGCTACCTGCCTCCTCTAACCACTAGGCTACCTGCCTCCTCTAACCACTAGGCTACCTGCCTCCTCTAACCACTAGGCTACCTGCCTCCTCTAACCACTAGGCTACCTGCCTCTAACCACTAGGCTATCTGCCTCCTCTAACCACTAGGCTATCTGCCTCCTCTAACCACTAGGCTATCTGCCTCCTCTAACAACTAGGCTCTCTGCCTCCCCTAACCACTAGGCTCTCTGCCTCCTCTAACCACTAGGCTATCTGCCTCTAACCACTAGGCTATCTGCCTCCTCTAACCACTAGGCTATCTGCCTCCTCTAACCACTAGGCTATCTGCCTCCTCTAACCACTAGGCTATCTGTCTCCTCTAACCACTAGGCTCTCTGCCTCCTCTAACCACTAGGCTATCTGCCTCCTCTAACCACTGGGCTACCTGCCTCTAACCACTAGGCTACCTGCCTCTAACCACTAGGCTATCTGCCTCCTCTAACCACTAGGCTATCTGCCTCCTCTAACCACTAGGCTATCTGACTCCTCTAACCACTAGGCTATCTGCCTCCTCTAACAACTAGGATATCTGCCTCCACTAACCACTAGGCTATCTGCCTCCTCTAACCACTAGGCTATCTGCCTCCTCTAACCATTAGGCTACCTGCCTCTAACCATTAGGCTCTCTGCCTCATCTAACCACTAGGCTATTTGCCTCTAACCACTAGGCTATCTGCCTCCTCTAACCACTAGGCTATCTGCCTCCTCTAACCACTAGGCTATCTGCCTCCTCTAACCATTAGGCTATCTGCCTCTAACCACTAGGCTATCTGCCTCTAACCATTAGGCTACCTGCCTCTAACCACTAGGCCACCTGCCTCTAACCACTAGGCTACCTGTCTCTAACCACTAGGCCACCCGCCTCTAACCACTAGGCCATCTGCCTCTAACCATTAGGCTATCTGGCCTCCTCTAACCATTAGGCTACCTGCCTCTAACCACTAGGCCACCTGCCTCTAACCACTAGGCTACCTGTCTCTAACCACTAGGCCACCCGCCTCTAACCACTAGGCCATCTGCCTCTAACCATTAGGCTATCTGGCCTCCTCTAGCCACTAGGCTATCTGCCTCTAACCACTGGGCTAACTGCCTCTAACCACTAGGCTATCTCTCTAACCACTAGGCTATCTGCCTCCTCTGACCACTAGGCTATCTGCCTCCTCTAACCACTAGGCTACCTGCCTCCTCTAACCACTAGGCTACCTGCCTCCTCTAACCACTAGGCTATCTGTCTCCTCTAACCACTAGGCTCTCTGCCTCCTCTAACCACTAGGCTATCTGCCTCCTCTGACCACTAGGCCACCTGCCTCTAACCACTAGGCTACCTGTCTCTAACCACTAGGCCACCCGCCTCTAACCACTAGGCCATCTGCCTCTAACCATTAGGCTATCTGGCCTCCTCTAACCATTAGGCTACCTGCCTCTAACCACTAGGCCACCTGCCTCTAACCACTAGGCTACCTGTCTCTAACCACTAGGCCACCCGCCTCTAACCACTAGGCCATCTGCCTCTAACCATTAGGCTATCTGGCCTCCTCTAGCCACTAGGCTATCTGCCTCTAACCACTGGGCTAACTGCCTCTAACCACTAGGCTATCTCTCTAACCACTAGGCTATCTGCCTCCTCTGACCACTAGGCTATCTGCCTCCTCTAACCACTAGGCTACCTGCCTCCTCTAACCACTAGGCTACCTGCCTCCTCTAACCACTAGGCTACCTGCCTCCTCTAACCACTAGGCTACCTGCCTCCTCTAACCACTAGGCTACCTGCCTCTAACCACTAGGCCACCTGCCTCTAACCACTAGGCTATCTGCCTCCTCTAACCACTAGGCTATCTGCCTCCTCTAACCACTAGGCTATCTGCCTCCTCTAACAACTAGGCTCTCTGCCTCCCCTAACCACTAGGCTCTCTGCCTCCTCTAACCACTAGGCTATCTGCCTCTAACCACTAGGCTATCTGCCTCCTCTAACCACTAGGCTATCTGCCTCCTCTAACCACTAGGCTATCTGCCTCCTCTAACCACTAGGCTATCTGTCTCCTCTAACCACTAGGCTCTCTGCCTCCTCTAACCACTAGGCTATCTGCCTCCTCTAACCACTGGGCTACCTGCCTCTAACCACTAGGCTACCTGCCTCTAACCACTAGGCTATCTGCCTCCTCTAACCACTAGGCTATCTGCCTCCTCTAACCACTAGGCTATCTGACTCTTCTAACCACTAGGCTATCTGCCTCCTCTAACCACTAGGCTATCTGCCTCCTCTAACCATTAGGCTACCTGCCTCTAACCATTAGGCTCTCTGCCTTCTCTAACCACTAGGCTATCTGACTCTAACCACAAGGCTATCTGCCTCCTCTAACCATTAGGCTATCTTCCTCTAACCATTAGGCTATCTGCCTCCTCTAACCACTAGGCTATCTGTCTCCTCTAACCACTAGGCTATCTGCCTCCTCTAACAACTAGGATATCTGCCTCCACTAACCACTAGGCTACCTGCCTCTAACCACTAGGCTATCTGCCTCCTCTAACCACTAGGCTATCTGCCTCCTCTAACCACTAGGCTATCTGACTCTTCTAACCACTAGGCTATCTGCCTCCTCTAACCACTAGGCTATCTGCCTCCTCTAACCATTAGGCTACCTGCCTCTAA
The DNA here is from genome assembly GCF_036934945.1 of Oncorhynchus masou masou. NCBI lineage: Eukaryota > Metazoa > Chordata > Actinopteri > Salmoniformes > Salmonidae > Oncorhynchus > Oncorhynchus masou. The sequence continues at coordinate 88,796,051 of NC_088224.1, forward strand.
CCATTAGGCTCTCTGCCTTCTCTAACCACTAGGCTATCTGACTCTAACCACAAGGCTATCTGCCTCCTCTAACCACTAGGCTATCTGCCTCCTCTAACCACTAGGCTATCTGACTCCTCTAACCACTAGGCTATCTGTCTCCTCTAACCACTAGGCTATCTGCCTCCTCTAACAACTAGGATATCTGCCTCCACTAACCACTAGGCTATCTGCCTCCTCTAACCACTAGGCTATCTGCCTCCTCTAACCATTAGGCTACCTGCCTCTAACCATTAGGCTCTCTGCCTCATCTAACCACTAGGCTATTTGCCTCTAACCACTAGGCTATCTGCCTCCTCTAACCACTAGGCTATCTGCCTCCTCTAACCACTAGGCTATCTGCCTCCTCTAACCATTAGGCTATCTGCCTCCTCTAACCATTAGGCTATCTGCCTCCTCTAACCATTAGGCTATCTGCTGCACCGTGGCTTTGACTTGTTGTAACTTACATTGCTGTTCTTTAGTTTAAAGTTGTCGTCAATCTCATCAGCACTGTCGTCATCATCTGACACCTCCCCCTCCTCAACATCCACAGACAGGTAGGGAGGGAGACGCTTTCCCTGGAGAGCGAGAGAAGAGAGAGAGAGAGAGAGAGAGAGAGAGAGAGAGAGAGAGAGAGAGAGAGAGAGAGAGAGAGAGAGAGAGAGAGAGAGAGAGAGAAAACAGAAAATTCAGCTCAACACATTTGGCCTTTACCTTATTTGAATACCTGGACACCATTATAAACATCCCAACAGTAAACTCCACCCCCAACCTCTCACAGAGACATTCCAACAGAGACATTAATGGCGTTAACCTGGCGCACACAGAAAACACATGAATCACAGTTTCTTTCATAAAGCAGAAAGGACACCCCTGCCCGATTCCCGGTTCAACCCGTACCAACCAGCTGTTACTGTCCAGGGCTCCATGTAGAACCCTCCACTGGAGGTCCCCTGACCTCTTTGGTACTAGGGGTTTGTAGAGCCCCCTCTATCTAAAACCCACCATACTCTCCTCCCCACACTGCCACTGATCTGCCTTCACTCATGTTAGGCTCCTAATGTTCTTTACCTTAATGCAAAGGTTGAAGAGAGCCTTACTTCCCACCGCCTCAAACTTCCCCAGGCTAGGAGTGTTAAAATCCAACAAGTCTTCCAGACCCCTTTGCCAATCCCCAGTCTCTGCCGTCACCTGCAGTGGCGGAAACATTGGTGCCCCACACTCCCCTTACCAGCTCAGACAGTGCCTCCTAGACCTCCTCCAGGAATCTCTCCAACAGCCTAAGAGACATTATTCCTGTTTGCTGTGCCAGGACTTCCTGGGATTTCCACCCCTCCTCTCCCAGCAGTCGCAGGTCACCAAGCCTTAGTAAACCCGCTGCCATCAGTCGCCTCTGCAGGGTGGCCGACTGAACCCATCTCAAAGGGATGGCTGGGTTGTTGAAGATAGGCTCCTCCCACACCCACAGCCCAGGCCCCACCCCCTTCTTGTGAGGGCCTTAGCAGCTGCCAGGCCTTCAGCACTGCAGAGTAAAAATCAGAGAGACCTGCTGTACTCAGCCTCTCCAGCCTCATGAGGAGCAGCTGCTGGTCCACCTCTAATCCGCCAGCTCTCCTCAGCAGCGCGCATGCTGGTTCCCTCCCGCAGACATCAGTATGGTACAGCAGTCTCTGCACTGCCTTTAGTCGGAAAGCAGCCACCCTGCTCTCTGGTTCCACCAGGCCCTAACCTTCTTCGTGGACAGTCATGTACAACACTGCCGCCCTCAGCCAGTGATGAACCCAACCAGATAAATTCCACCAGCTTGCGTTGCTGGCCGGCGGGGGGGCTTGAGGACAGCCAGTTTATGCCACAGGGAAGATGCCACCAGGTTGTTGATTATCAGCACCCTTCCTCTATATGACTGTATATGCCTTCTCTCGATCTAAAGAGACCAGTCCAAAGTTCACATTAGAATCTCACAACAAGTCCAACATGTCCCTGATTAAGAACAAGGTGTCCGTGTATGAGCCTCCCGGTACAGAATATGGCTGGTCCTTGTGTACTATAGAGTCCAGATCGGACATCAGTCTGTTCGAGAGGACCTTGGCAAATATCTTGTCGTCCGCACAGAGCAATGCCACAGGCCTCCAGTTCTTACGTTCCCTTTTTTGGGCATGAGAGTCAGAGCCACCCGATATCAGCTCATAGGCAACTCTCCTATCCCGATGCATTCACGCAACACTCAAAAAGTCCCGTCCAATTAGTCCCCAGAATTTTTCATAAAACTCCACTGGGAGTCCATTGACCCCCGATGCACGGCCGGGGGACATCTGGGTTACGGGCTCTGCCAGTTCATGGGACAAGAGAGGAATGTCTATTTTATCCCTCTGTGCCAGAGAGAGCTTAGGAAGTTCTGCAAACAAGACCTGAGCACACATAGGACCAATGTTCTCCTGCAGAAACAACACCTGTACTTTGTTTTACATAATCATCCAACACACTCCTCTTTCCCACATCTCTGGCGCCATTTGTCCTGAACGAGCCTACCCAGAGTCTCCATAAGAAGTCTCCATTTATATTGAGTGAGCCGACCCGAAGAGTCTCCATAAGAAGTCTCCATTTATATTGAGCGAGCCGACCCGAAGAGTCTCCATAAGAAGTCTCCATTTATATTGAGCGAGCCTACCTGAAGAGTCTCCATAAGAAGTCTCCATTTATATTGAGCGAGCCTACCTGAAGAGTCTCCATAAGAAGTCTCCATTTATATTGAGCGAGCCTACCTGAAGAGTCTCCATAAGAAGTCTCCATTTATATTGAGCGAGCCTACCTGAAGTGTCTCCATAAGAAGTCTCCATTTATATTGAGCGAGCCTACCTGAAGAGTCTCCATAAGAAGTCTCCATTTATATGAAGCGAGCCTACCTGAAGAGTCTCCATAAGAAGTCTCCATTTATATGAAGCGAGCCTACCTGAAGAGTCTCCATAAGAAGTCTCCATTTAGATTAAACGAGCCTACCTGAAGAGTCTCCATAAGAAGTCTCCATTTATATTGAGCGAGCCTACCTGAAGAGTCTCCATAAGAAGTCTCCATTTATATTGAGCGAGCCTACCTGAAGAGTCTCCATAAGAAGTCTCCATTTATATTGAGCGAGCCTACCTGAAGAGTCTCCATAAGAGGTCTCCATTTAGATTAAACGAGCCTACCAGAAGAGTCTCAATAAGAAGTCTCCATTTATATTGAGCGAGCCTACCCGAAGAGTCTCCATAAGAAGTCTCCATTTATATGAAGCGAGCCTACCTGAAGAGTCTCCATAAGAAGTCTCCATTTAGATTGAGCGAGCCTACCTGAAGAGTCTCCATAAGAAGTCTCCATTTATATTGAGCGAGCCTACCTGAAGAGTCTCCATAAGAAGTCTCCATTTATATTGAGCGAGCCTACCTGAAGAGTCTCCATAAGAAGTCTCCATTTATATTGAGCGAGCCTACATGAAGAGTCTCCATAAGAGGTCTCCATTTAGATTAAACGAGCCTACCTGAAGAGTCTCCATAAGAGGTCTCCATTTAGATTAAACGAGCCTACCAGAAGAGTCTCCATAAGAAGTCTCCATTTATATTGAGCGAGCCTACCTGAAGAGTCTCCATAAGAAGTCTCCATTTATATTGAGCGAGCCTACCTGAAGAGTCTCCATAAGAAGTCTCCATTTATATTGAGCGAGCCTACCTGAAGAGTCTCCATAAGAAGTCTCCATTTATATTGAGCGAGCCTACCTGAAGAGTCTCCATAAGAAGTCTCCATTTATATTGAGCGAGCCTACCTGAAGAGTCTCCATAAGAAGTCTCCATTTATATTGAGCGAGCCTACCTGAAGAGTCTCCATAAGAAGTCTCCATTTATATTGAGCGAGCCTACCTGAAGAGTCTCCATAAGAAGTGGGAGAAAAGCCAGCAAAGAAAGAGACCAATAGCAAAGCTGAAAAAGCCCCAGTGCCAGAAAGAAAAGGAATCATCTAAACGGTGTCTGAAGGAAGACCTTAACGCACGGTTGTGACCCACTTCCTCGACCTAAACCGTTTCCTGGATGAGAGGACACCATGCCCCTCATTTTTCATAGCATGTTGTACTGATCTTACAAACTTTCTCGGATCAGAAAAATAAGCCTCAAGATGTACTTTTTTCCCCTTGGTCTCATTCAGGAACCTTGTCAGCTACGGACCCATTGAGGAAAAGTCTGAAAAAAGGCCTCCTCATCATCCTCTTCCTCAGACTCACTTTCCTCCTCGTCGTCTCCATCTCCCATCCTGACCACCTGCCCTTTCTCTCTAGTCGGGGTCTCCCCCCCAGGACAAGGCAAAGGTCCCTTGGAGCCTTTGACCACACCAGTCTCTCCCCTCCCAACTCCTTTCATCTCCTCCTTTTTCCTCTTCGGAATGACACCTTCCTCCACCCCCCTAGTCGATTACCCTTCCCCACTATACTCTCCTCATCCACTAGCATAACCTGACTAGACCCAGCCTCATCTACACCACTATCTATAACCTGACTAGACCCAGCCTCAGCTACACCACTATCCATATCCTGACTAGATCCAGCCTCAACTACACCACTATCCATATCCTGACTAGACCCAGCCTCATCTACACCACCATCCATATCCTGACTAGATCCAGCCTCAACTACACCACTATCCATATCCTGACTAGACCCAGCCTCATCTACACCACTATCCATATCCTGACTAGATCCAGCCTCATCTACACCACTATCCATATCCTGACTAGACCCAGCCTCATCTACACCACTATCCATATCCTGACTAGACCCAGCCTCAGCTACACCACTATCCATGACATGACTAGACCCTGCCTCATCTACACCACTATCCATAGCCTGACTAGATCCAGCCTCATCTACACCACTATCCATATCCTGACTAGACCCAGCCTCATCTACACCACCCTCCAAATCCGGACTAGACCCAGCCTCATCTACACCACTATCCATATCCTGACTAGACCCAGCCTCATCTACACCACTATCCATATCCTGACTAGACCCAGCCTCAGCTACACCACTATCCATATCCTGACTAGACCCAGCCTCAGCTACCCCACTATCCATATCCTGACTAGACCCAGCCTCATCTACACCACTATCCATATCCTGACTAGACCCAGCCTCAGCTACACCACTATCCATATCCTGACTAGACCCAGCCTCAGCTACACCACTATCCATATCCTGACTAGACCCAGCCTCATCTACACCACTATCCATATCCTGACTAGACCCAGCCTCATCTACACCACCCTCCATATCCTGACTAGACCCAGCCTCATCTACACCACTATCCATATCCTGACTAGACCCAGCCTCATCTACACCACCCTCCATATCCTGACTAGGCCCAGCCTCATCTACCCCACCATCCATATCCTGACTAGACCCAGCCTCATCTACACCACTATCCATATCCTGACTAGACCCAGCCTCATCTACCCCACCATCTATAACCTGACTAGACCCAGCCTCATCTACACCACTATCCATATCCTGACTAGACCCAGCCTCATCTACACCACTATCCATATCCTGACTAGACCCTGCCTCATCTACACCACCATCCATAACCTGACTAGACCCAGCCTCATCTACACCACTATCCATATCCTGACTAGACCCTGCCTCATCTACACCACCATCCATAACCTGACTAGACCCAGCCTCATCTACACCACTATCCATATCCTGACTAGACCCAGTCTCATCTACACCACTATCCATATCCTGACTAGACCTTGCCTCATATACACCACTATCCATATCCTGACTAGACCCAGCCTCATCTACACCACTATCCATATCCTGACTAGACCCAGCCTCATCTACACCACTATCCATATCCTGACTAGACCCAGCCTCAACTACACCACTATCCATATCCTGACTAGACCCAGCCTCATCTACACCACTATCCATATCCTGACTAGACCCAGCCTCATCTACACCACTATCCATATCCTGACTAGGCCCTGCCTCATCTACACCACTATCCAAATCCTGACTAGACCCAGCCTCATCTACACCACTATCCATATCCTGACTAGACCCAGCCTCAGCTACACCACTATCCATATCCTGACTAGGCCCAGCCTCAGCTACACCACTATCCATATCCTGACTAGACCCAGCCTCATCTACACCACCATCCATAACCTGACTAGACCCAGCCTCATCTACACCACTATCCATATCCTGACTAGGCCCTGCCTCATCTACACCACCCTCCAAATCCGGACTAGACCCAGCCTCATCTACACCACTATCCATATCCTGACTAGGCCCTGCCTCATCTACACCACCCTCCATATCCTGACTAGACCCAGCCTCATCTACACCACTATCCATATCCTGACTAGGCCCTGCCTCATCTACACCACCCTCCATATCCTGACTAGACCCAGCCTCATCTACACCACTATCCATATCCTGACTAGACCCTGCCTCATCTACACCACTATCCATATCCTGACTAGACCCTGCCTCATCTACACCACTATCCATAACCTGACTAGGCCCAGCCTCAGCTACACCACTATCCATATCCTGACTAGACCCAGCCTCATCTACACCACTATCCATATCCTGACTAGACCCAGCCTCATCTACACCACTATCCATGACATGACTAGACCCTGCCTCATCTACACCACCATCCATAACCTGACTAGACCCTGCCTCATCTACATCACCATCCATAACATGACTAGGCCCAGTCTCATCTACACCACCATCCATGACATGACTAGACCCAGCCTCATCTAAAACACCATCCATGACATGACTAGGCCCAGCCTCATCTACACCACCTTATCTAGCCTGACTAGGGTCAGCCTCAACTACACCATCATCACTGGCATGACTAGGGTCAGCCTCAACTACACCATCATCACTGGCATGACTAGGGTCAGCCTCAACTACACCATCATCACTGGCATGCCTAGGGTCAGCCTCAACTACACCATCATCACTGGCATGACTAGGCCCAGCCTCAACTACACCATCATCACTGGCATGACTAGGGTCAGCCTCAACTACACCATCATCACTGGCATGCCTAGGGTCAGCCTCAACTACACCATCATCACTGGCTTGACTAGGGTCATCTTCAAATACACCATCATCACTGGCATGACTAGGGTCAGCCTCAACTACACCATCATCACTGGCATGACTAGGGTCAGCCTCAACTACACCTCCATCACTGGCATGACTAGGGTCAGCCTCAACTACACCATCATCACTGGCATGACTAGGGTCAGCCTCAACTACACCATCATCACTGGCATGACTAGGCCCAGCCTCAACTACACCATCATCACTGGCATGACTAGGGTCAGCCTCAACTACACCATCATCACTGGCATGACTAGGGTCAGCCTCAACTACACCATCATCACTGACATGACTAGGGTCAGCCTCAACTACACCATCATCACTGGCATGACTAGGGTCAGCCTCAACTACACCATCATCACTGGCATGCCTAGGGTCAGCCTCAACTACACCATCATCACTGGCATGACTAGGGTCAGCCTCAACTACACCATCATCACTGGCATGACTAGGGTCAGCCTCAACTACACCATCATCACTGGCATGACTAGGGTAAGCCTCAACTACACCATCATCACTGGCATGCCTAGGGTCAGCCTCAACTACACCATCATCACTGGCATGACTAGGGTCAGCCTCAACTACACCATCATCACTGGCATGCCTAGGGTCAGCCTCAACTACACCATCATCACTGGCATGCCTAGGGTCAGCCTCAACTACACCATCATCACTGGCATGACTAGGGTCAGCCTCAACTACACCATCATCACTGGCATGCCTAGGGTCAGCCTCAACTACACCATCATCACTGACATGACTAGGCCCAGCCTCAACTACACCATCATCACTGGCATGACTAGGGTCAGCCTCAACTACACCATCATCACTGGCATTACTAGGGTCAGCCTCAACTACACCATCATCACTGGCATGACTAGGCCCAGCCTCTGCTGTCTGCGTCTCATTGCCCCCTGCACCTTGACCTCGATTTACCCCACTGGTGCTTGTGCCCTCACCTTGTCTACGGCCTTTATGTGGCACGCAAAGCTCTTATCCCCAAACCCCCACACTAAAAACACAGTAGACTATCTGTGCTGGAAAACCTTGTGTAGAGCCCCTCCCCATGCCTCACTTTAAATGCACATTTAACTGTCGCTCGTTGTTATTCAGAAGCATGAACACTTGGCTCCGGAACGAAACAACATGCTTAACAGCATCTGCCTGAAAACCTGCTGACACGAAACCCACTAGCAAACTTACCAAAACTCAGCTCTTTCCTGATTTGATCATACGTAATAAACAGAGGAAAATTTGCGACTACCACCCTTGTCGAAGGGGTAGAAAGAGGTGAAATTGGCACCAACACACCCATTACACATATTACACTAGCAATGAGCCAACCAACCAAATTTACTCTTTTCATGAACACAACCACAGCTTGGATCATTCTGGAAGCGGAATGTATAAATTCAGCTCCTACCTAATCACCGACTGCAAGCAGAACCTCATCCACCTTAACTCCATTCTCAGGAACACACCTGAATCCATGTCGTAACGACAGTGTCTCCTCCGCACTAGGCTGAGAAACCATCGCGCATACCACACCTTCCAAACCCAAGGAAACTAAAACTCTGTCCTCTTCCACCCAAACTCTGAAATACCCTGTGGATACCCCTCAAACAAATAGTGCATTAACCCACCAGCATATAAGAGAGGGAGAGAGAGAGGGAGAGAGAAAGAGAGAGTGAGAGAAGTGGAGAGAGAGAGAACATGAGAGGGAGAAGAGGGCTGAGAGAGAGAGAGAGAGAGAGAGAGAGAGAGAGAGAGAGGAACAATACGTTCCTTTGAGTCCAGTAGAAAGGCATCCCTCTCAGTGTCAATAACGTCCTCCTTCACACCACTACCACACTCAACCTCTCTCTCTCTCTCTCTCTCTGACTCTCTCTCTCTCAGCCCTCTTCTCCCTCTCACGTTCTCTATCTCTCTATCTCTCTCTCTCTCTCTCTCTGACTCTCTATCTCTCTCTCTCTCTCTCCCTCTCTCTCTCTCTCTCCCACTCTCTCCCGCTCTCTCCCTCTCACGTTCTCTATCTCTATATCTCTCTCTCTCTCTCTCTCTCTCTCTCTCCCGCTCTCTCCCGCTCTCTCCCTCTCTCTCTCCCTCTCACCTTTTCTCTCTCACCCCAGTGGGTGGTAAAGGGAGAACAACAGCTCTGTTTGGAGGAAAGGAGGGATGGATGCAGGGAGGGAGTGAGTCAGACAAGGTGAACCCTCCTGGGTGGCTGTGGACAAGGTTTTTTCATATTTAATCACATAGTGTACCAGGAGTGTGAAGGTGAACGAAAAGGCTCTGGAGCAATGAACCGCCCTTGCTGTCTATGTCTGGCGGGTTCCCCTCTCTCCACTGGGATTCTCTGCCTCCAACCCTATTACAGGGGCTGAGTCGCTAGCTTACTGGTGCTCTTTCATGCCGTACCTAGGAGGGGTGCGTCACTTGACTGGGTTGAGTCACTGACGTGATCATCCTGTCCGGGTTGGCACCCCCCTCGGGTTGGCCCTATCCGGGGGTATCATCGGATGGGGCCACAGTGTCTCCTGACCCCTCCTGTCTCAGCCTCCAGTATTTATGCTGCAGTAGTTTATGTGTCGGGGGGCTAGGGTCAGTCTGTTATATCTGGAGTAGTTCTCCTGTCTTATCCGGTCTCCTGTGTGAATTTAAGTGTGCTCTCTCTAATTCTCTTTTCCTGTCTTATCATGTGTGAATTTAAGTATGCTCTCTCTAATTCTCTCTATTTTTCACTCTTTTTCTCTTTCTTTCTCTCTCCCGGAGGACCTGAGCCCTAGGACCATGCCTCAGGACTAACTGGCCTGATGACTCCTTGCTGTCCACAGTCCACCTGGTTGTGCTGTTGCTCCACTTTCAACTGTTCTGCCTGACCTGTTCACCGGACGTGCTACCTGTCCCAGACCTGCTGTTTTCAACTCTCTAGAGACAGCAGGAGCGGTAGAGATACTCTGAATGATCGGCTATGAAAATGCCAAAGGACATTTACTCCTGAGGTGCTGACCTTTTGCACCCTCTACAACCACTGTGATATTATTATTTGACGCTGCTGGTCATCTATGAACATTTGAACATCTTGGCCATGTTCTGTTCTAATCTCCACCCGGCACAGCCAGAAGAGGACTGGCCACCCCTCATAACCTCGTTCCTCTATAGGTTTCTTCCTAGGTTCTGGCCTTTCTAGGGAGTTTTTCCTAGCCACCGTGCTACTACACCTGCATTACTTGCTGTTTGGGGTTTTAGGCTGGGTTTCTGTACAGCACTTTGAGATATCAGCTGATGTAAGAAGGGCTTTATAAATACATTGACTGACTGATTAATACTAGAGGAGTCCGATAACTGACAATACACTAATATAGTGAACTTTTGGTCAAATGATCATGCGGAAAAATCCAATACATTGTAGTATGTGCTCATATTTCCCAATTCAGCCTCTCTCTCCCTCTCTCTCTCTCTCTCTCTCTCTCTCCCTCTCTCTCTCTCTCCCTCTCTCTCTCTCTCTCTCTCTCTCTCTCCTCTCTCTCTCTCTCTCTCTCTCTCTCTCTCTCTCTCTCTCCCTCTCTCTCTCTCTCTCTCTCTCTCTCTCTCTCTCTCTCTCTCTCTCTCTCTCTCTCTCTCTCTCTCTGCCTCTCTCTATCTCTCTCTCTCCCCCTGTCCCTCTGTCCCTCTCTGTCATTAGTTGATTTTCCACAGTGTGTGAGTGTATGTGTGGGTACTGAACATGTTTCCCACTGTGCCGGGATAGATGAATAACAGATGCATGGTGAGTCTCTCCAAGCTCTGGCTGGTTGGTTACTCTGTCCTAGGCTGTATGTGTGTGTGTGTGTGTGTGTGTGTGTGTGTGTGTGTGTGTGTGTGTGTGTGTGTGTGTGTGTGTGTGTGTGTGTGTGTGTGTGTGTGTGTGTGTGTGTGTGTGTGTGTGTTTGTCTGTCTCCCACCATGACTAATACAGTGGCGGCCTACTTTCCCTCCTATCCCTTTCTTCTCGTTTGTTTCATATGTTTTTTTTTCTTCATTCACTCTCCTTCAAACGCAGTCTCTCCCCACTCCCACTCCCTCTCTCTCCACTCCCCCTCCCTCTCTCTCCACTCCCTCTCTCCCCACTCCCCCTCCCTCTCTCTCCACTCCCCTCCCTCTCTCTCCACTCCCTCTCTCCCCACTCCCCCTCCCTCTCTCTCCACTCCCCCTCCCTCTCTCCCCACTCCCACTCCCTCTCTCTCCACTCCCCCTCCCTCTCTCTCCACTCCCTCTCTCCCCACTCCCCCTCCCTCTCTCTCCACTCCCCCTCCCTCTCTCTCCACTCCCTCTCTCCCCACTCCCCCTCCCTCTCTCCCCACTCCCACTCCCTCTCTCTCCACTCCCCCTCCCTCTCTCTCCACTCCCTCTCTCCCCACTCCCCCTCCCTCTCTCTCCACTCCCCCTCCCTCTCTCTCCACTCCCTCTCCCCCACTCCCCTCCCTCTCTCACTCCCCCTCCCTCTCTCCCCACTCCCACTCCCTCTCTCTCCACTCCCCTCCCTCTCTCCACTCCCTCTCTCCCCACTCCCCTCCCTCTCTCTCCCCCTCCCTCTCTCTCCACTCCCTCTATCCCCCACTCCCCCTCCCTCTCTCCCCACTCCCCTCCCTCTTCTCCACTCCCCATCCCTCTCTCTCCACCCCTCTCTCCCCCACTCCCCTCTCTTCCACTCCCCCTCCCTCTCTCTCCACTCCCTTGGCTCCCCACTCCCACTCCCTTCTCCACTCCCCTCCCTCTCTCCCACTCCCCTCCCTCTCCTCCACTCCCTCTCTCCCCACTCCCACTCCCTCTCTCCACTCCCCTCCCTCTCTCCCACTCCTTCCCTCTCTCTCCACTCCCTCTCTCCCCACTACTCCCTCTCTCTCCACTCCCCCTCCCTCTCTCTCCACTCCCTCTCTCCCACTCCCCCTCCCTCTCTTTCCACTTCCTCTCTCCCCACTCCCCTCCCTCAGCTCAACTCCCCCTCCCTCTCTCTCCACTCCCTCTCTCCCACTCCCCTCCCTCTCTCCCCACTCCCTCCCTCTCTCCACTCCCCTCCCTCTCCTCCACTCCCTCTCTCCCCACTCCCCCTCCCTCTTTCCACTTCCTCTCTCCCACTCCCTCCCTCTCTCTCCACTCCCCCTCCCTCTCTCTCCACTCCCTCAAATCCCCACTCCCCTCCCTCTCTCCCCACTCCCCCTCCCTCTCTCCACTCCCCCTCCCTCTCTCTCCACTCCCTCTCTCCCCACCCCCTCCCTCTCTCTCCACTCCCCCTCCCTCTCTCCACTCCCTCTCTCCCCACTCCCCCTCCCTCTCTCTCCACTCCCCCTCCCTCTCTCTCCACTCCCTCTCTCCCCACTCCCCCTCCCTCTCTCTCCACTCCCCCTCCCTCTCTCTCCACTCCCTCTCTCCCCACTCCCCTCCCTCAGACTCCCCCTCCCTCTCTCTCCACTCCCTCTCTCCCCACTCCCACTCCCTGTCTCTCCACTCCCCTCCCTCTCTCTCCACTCCCTCTCCCACTCCCCCTCCCTTTCTCCACTTCCTCTCTCCCCACTCCCCTCCCTTCACTCCCTCTCTCCCCACTCCCCCCCCTCTCTCCACTCCCCTCCCTCTCTCTCCACTCCCTCTCTCCCCACTCCCACTCCCTCACTCCCACTCCCCCTCCCTCTCTCTCCACTCCCTCTCTCCCCACTCCCACTCCCTCTCTCTCCACTCCCCCTCCCTCTCTCTCCACTCCCCCTCACTCTCTCTCCACTCCCTCTCTCCCCACTCCCACTCCCTCTCTCTCCACTCCCCCTCCCTCTCTCTCCACTCCCTCTCTCCCCACTCCCCCTCCCTCTCTTTCCACTTCCTCTCTCCCCACTCCCCCTCCCTCTCTCTCCACTCCCTCTCTCCCCACTCCCCCTCCCTCTCTCTCCACTCCCTCTCCCCCCACTCCCCACTCCCCCTCTCTCTCTCTCTCTCTCTCTCTCTCTCTCTCTCTTTCTCTCTCTCTCTCTCTCTCGCTCTCTACCTTGATGAGTATCTTCCCCTGTAGACAGTGGGGGCTGGGTAGCTGTATAGAGTCTCTGTGGAGGGCCTCTCCCAGGTCCAGCTTGTCTCGCAGGATCTCTCTGAGGTGCTGGGCTATCTTCTTCTGTTGTTGGATGCTACAATGGTTCTCTATGGACAGGATCACTGGGTACCTGGGGGAAGGGAGAGACATGGAGTTACAATGACTAGAATGGATATCTCCGTGAGTAGCAGAGTTCTATGATACTGGACGGATCTTGCAGCCATATTGCTCTTCACAATACACATCAAGGACTGTAAATGTCCAGCCTCATCTACACCAACCCTGTATTACAGTTTTGTATACAACAAATTGGCTCAGACTGATATGTTGAAAAAAATGTTACATATTTAGCCACCCTAAACATAAATCCTTTCAAACCACACTCTCCCCACAATCTCCATCAGAATTGCCTTGACAGAAGCCCAAGAAACAACAGAAATTAAACCAAATATTTTCAGTGTGTGTGTTTGTTCATTTAGAGGTGAAATTACTTGTGTTCAGACAGCAGCTCAGCTCAAATGTCAAACCTGTCAGACTGACAGCTCTCCCAGAGGGCTCTGAGCCCTTCACTGACCTCTCCTCACCTGTCTCCTTACTCGCACCCGCACACACACACACACGCTCAAATAAACACACACACACATGCTCAAATACACACACACACACACATACACACACACACGCTCAAATACACACACACGCACACACACATACACACACACACGTTCAAATACACACAGACACACAGAGACAGGCATGCACACACACACACACACACACTCAAATACACACACACACACACACACACACACACACACACACACACACACGCTCAAATACACGCAGACACACAGACAGACATGCACACATAGGACTATCTCCTCTCTCTCTCCCAGGTGTATTGGTAAACGAGGTGTGATGTGTAACCGTGCAGACGCTCTTTTCTCCCATCACAGGCAAAGAGCCTCATTCATCATAACAGGTGGCGTTGATGATAAAAATATGGAGAGAAACCTGAGAGAAAGAGTGAGGAATTTGTCACTGTATCATTTCATGAAAGTGTCAAAACAACTCTGTTCCGTCCACTATCCATGCTCTCCTATTAGGAGTAAATACTAATTAAACAGCTAATGGCAGAACAATGAGACATTCTCCTCTCCTCTGTAACTGGTTGTGTTGATGGAGCCCCCTGTCACTCTACATCCTCTCCTCTCATGACCAACTCACCTGGCTGCCTCCTCTGTAACTGGCTGTGTTGATGGAGCCCCCTGTCACTCTACATCCTCTCCTCTCATGACCAACTCACCTGGCTGCCTCCTCTGTAACTGGTTGTGTTGATGGAGCCCCCTGTCACTCTACATCCTCTCCTCTCATGACCAACTCACCTGGCTGCCTCCTCTGTAACTGGCTGTGTTGATGGAGCCCCCTGTCACTCTACATCCTCTCCTCTCATGACCAACTCACCTGGCTGCCTCCTCTGTAACTGGTTGTGTTGATGGAGCCCCCTGTCACTCTACATCCTCTCCTCTCATGACCAACTCACCTATTGTAATGACCTTACCTACCTATTGTTCACCTAATACCTTTCATGCACTACTGCTTAGAGCCTATAAGTAAGCATTTCACTGTAAGGTCTACTACACCTGTTGTATTCGGCGCACGTGACAAATAAACTTTGATATGATTTGAGTGTACTGGAGCTACTGAAAAGTTCTCAGTGACTCTTACTGTCATTTACTTTCATGAGATAAACAGTTGGTTGAGTGTGTCTCTGCATGTACATATATACTGTATGTGTGTGTGATAGAGAAACAATGGTTGAGTGTGTCTCTGCATGTACATATATACTGTATGTGTGTGTGATAGAGAAACAATGGTTGAGTGTGTCTCTGCATGTACATATATACTGTATGTGTGTGTGATAGAGAAACAATGGTTGCAAACTGGCAGCCCTTGTGACTTGAGCATTATCTGTGGAAGTGGAGCATTATCTGTGGAAGTGGAGCATTATCTGTGGAAGTGGAGTATGCATGGGATTGTCACATTGTTTCAGTAACCAACAGAGATTAACAATAAGCATTCAGAAACAGAGAGATAGACAGACAGAGACACAGAAACAAACAGAGACAATAAGAGACAGAGACAGAGAGAGAGAGACAGTGAGATACAAAGAGAGAGCAACAGAGAGAGAGAGAGAGGGACAGAGAGCTACAGAGAGAGAGCTACAGAGAGAGAGAGACAGGGAGAGATACAAATAGAGAGAGAGAGAGAGAGAGAGAGAGAGAGAGAGAGAGAGAGAGAGAGAGAGAGAGAGAGAGAGAGAGAGATGGTCCTGGGGCTCTGTTCACAAACACAAACACACCCCACAGAGCCCCAGGACAGCACCACAATTAGACCCACGAAAATCATGAGAAAACAAAAAGATAATTACTTGACACATTGGAAAGAATTAACAAAAAAACTATTAACAATTAACAAACTTAAGGAAAGCTTTGACTATGTACAGACTCAGTGAGCATATCCTTGCTATTGAGAAAGGCCGCCGTAGGCAGATATGGCTCTCAAGAGAAGACAGGCTATGTGCTCACTGCCCACAAAATGAGGTGGAAACTGAGCTGCACTTCATAACCTCCTGCCAAATGTATGACCATATTAGAGATACATTTTTCCCTCTGATTACACAGATCCACAAAGTATTCGAAAACAAACCCAATTTTGATAAAATCCCATATATACTGGGTGAAATTCCACAGTGTGCCATCACAGCAGCAAGATTTGTGACCTGTTGCCACAAGAAAAGGGCAACCAGTGAATAATGTGTAATGTAATGTTTACTGTGGCCATGCCAATAAAGCCCCTTAAATTGAATTTTATTTAATTGAATTGAATTGAGAGCTGCAGGACTGTTTTGCTAGCACCGACTAGAATATGTATACCACATCAGTCACTGGCTTCATCAATAAGTGCATCTGTGAAGTCATCCCCACAGTGACCGTACGTACATTCCCCAACCAGAAGCCATGGATTACAGGCAACATCCGCACTGAGCTGAAGGGTAGAGTGCAAACGGCCCAGTAGCCTAGTGGGCGGCAGGGTAGATGGGGCGCCAAGGTAGATGGGGCAGCAGGGTAACCTAATTATTATATTATTATTATATTACTAATACAATTTGATTTGATTTGATTTAGAGCTACCGCTTTCAAGGAGGGGAACTTTAACCCGGACGCTTATGAGAAATCCCGCTATGCCCTCCGATGAACAATCAAACAGGCAAAGCGTCAATACAGGACTAAGGCTCCAACGCTCTTCAGATGGCTTGCAAACTATAACGGACTACAAAGAGAAGTAGAGCCTCAAGCTGCACAGTGACACGAGCCTACCAGGTGAGTTAAATCACTTCTATGCTCGCTTCGAGGCAAGCAACACTGAAGCATGCATGAAAGCATCAGCTGGCTCCGGGGATGTGCATGTGCTGACCAACTGGCAAGTGTCTTCAGTGTCTTCACTGACATATTCAACCTGGTACACAGATGATGCAAACTTTATTGCACTCCACACAACCCTGTCCCACCTGAACAAAAGGAACACCTATGTGAGAATGCTATTCATTGACTACAGCTCAGCGTTCAACACCATAGTGCCCCCAAAGCTCATCAATAACCTAAGGACCCTGGGACTAAACACCTCCCTCTGCAACTGGATCCTGGACTTCCTGACCGGCCGCCCCCGGTGGTAAGGGTAGGTAACAACACATCTGCCACGCTGGTCCTCAACACGGGGGCCCCTCGGGGGTGCCTGCTTAGCCCCCTCCTGTACTTCCTGTTCACCCATGACTGCAAGGCCAAGCAGAACTCCAATACCCAACAACAACAGTGGCCTGATCACCGACAATGATGAGACAGACTATAGGGAGGAGGTCAGAGACCTGGCCGTGTGGTGCCAGAACAACAACCTATCCCTCAATGTGATCAAGACAACAGTGATGATTGTGGACTACAGGAAAAGGGGGACTGAGCACACCCCCATTCTCATCGACGGGGCTGTAGAGGAGCGGGTTGAGAGCTTCAAGTTCCTTGGTGTCCACATCAAACACACCAAGACAGTCGTAAATAGGACAACGCCTATTCCCACTCAGGAGACTGAAAAGTCTTGGGTCTTCAGATCCTCAAAAAGTTATACAGCTACACCATCGAGAGCATCCTGACTGGTTGCATCACTACCTGATGCGGCATCTGCTCGGCCTCTGACCCTACAGAGGGTAGTGCGTACGGCCCAGTACATCACTGGGGCCAAGCTTCATGCCATCCAGGACCTCTATACCAGGTGGTGTCAAGTCATAGACTGTTTTCTCTGCTACCCCATGGCAAGCTGTACCGGAGCGCCGAGAGAGAGAGAGAGAGAGAGAGAGAGAGACAGAGAGAGAGAGACAGAGAGAGAGAGAGAGACAGAGAGAGAGAGACAGAGAAAGATAGAGAGGGAGAGAGAGAGAGAGAGAGAGAGGGAGAAAGATAGAGAGAGAGAGAGAGAGAGAGAGAGAGACAGAGAGAGAGAGAGAGAGACAGAGAGAGAAAGACAGAGAAAGATAGAGAGAGAGAGAGAGAGAGAGAGAGAGAGAGAGAGAGAGAGAGAAAGATCGAGAGAGACAGAGAGAGAGGGAGAGAGACAGAGAGAGAGGGAGAGAGACAGAGACAGACAGACAGACAGACAGACAGACAGACAGACAGACAGACAGACAGACAGACAGACACTGTGTCTCAGAGCAGATGTTTCAGTAATAGAGGATAATACCAGGTATCCCTGTGTGCCTCGAATGAACACAAATCCTGCTGTTTTTCATTTAGAAAAGTTAACTTTGTTGAAAGTACTGTTGCATAATGTTGAAATGGAAAGTTTCTCTGAATAAACTGTGTGAGAAGAGCTACTTTAACACTAATTGGTTGCATATCAGAGAGAAGGGGACAGATGAATATGTGCTCTGGGGAACACCATCTCCTTACAGTGAAGAATCGTCCTGTTCTGAAAACACCCAGGAGAGCCTCCCAGACCACCCAGGTAGAATATACAAACAACAAACAACAGGTGTTGGACGATACACAGGATCATGCGTGTGTGTATGTGTGTGTGTGTGTGTGTGTGTGTGTGTGTGTGTGTGTGTGTGTGTGTGTGTGTGTGTGTGTGTGTTTGTGTGCGTGTGTCCCAATATGTAAGTCGCTCTGGATAAGAGCGTCTGCCAAATGACTTAAATGTAAATGTATGTAAATGTGTGTGTGTGTGTGTGTGTGTGTGTGTGTGTGTGTGTGTGTGTGTGTGTGTGTGTGTGTGTGTGTGTGTGTGTGTGTGTGTGTGTGTGTGTGTGTGTGTGTGTGTGTGTGTGTGTGTGTGTGTGTGTGGAGGGATGGATGAGGGATCTCAGAAACTACCGTCTTTAAACACACAAACACACAAACACACACACACAGACTCACACACACAGACTCACACACACAGACACACACACACAGACTCAAACACACACAGACTCACACACACAGACTCACACACACACACACACACACACACACACACACACACACACACACACACACACACACACAGCGAGAGTTGAGGGATAGTGGTGTATTTACTGGTTGCTGATGAAGGCGTATTTTTCGATGGTCTCTATGACAGACTTGAAGGTGATCTTGGAGGTCAGAGTGTAACCATGCTGAACCATGGGCTCTCCATCAGGACCATCCCAACAGTCCACTACGGATAGACAGAGACGTGGAGAGATCGGGATAGTGAGAGAGAGAGAGAGAGACACAGAGGGAGAGTGGGAGAGAGAGAGAGAGCGAGAGAGGGAGAGAGAGAGAGAGAGAGAGAGGGAGGGAGGGAGGGAGGGAGGGAGGGAGGGAGGGAGGGAGGGAGGGAGGGAGGGAGGGAGGGAGGGAGGGAGGGAGGGAGGGAGGGGGAAAGACAGGGAGGGATATGAGAGAGGGATCGTTGTGAGAAGGAGTGAGTGTGTGTGCATGTGTGTGTGTGTGTGTGTGTGTGTGTGTGTGTGTGTGTGTGTGTGTGTGTGTGTGTGTGTGTGTGTGTGTGTGTGTGTGTGTGTGTGTGTGTGTGTGTGTGTGTACTGCCTCACCCTCCACACAGCGGCAGCCAGACTGTAGTACCCAGGCGTACATGTCTGTCTTGGAGTGAGACAGCAGCTGGTCTCCCGTCAGGTAGGTGTTATGAGACGAGGAGATGTAGTAGCTACTCAGAGGCTGATCCATGTCTTGGTTCACCTCATGGTGTTCAGGGTTAAACACATCACACGTGGGGCTGCGCATGAAACTGGTGAAACCTGGACACACACACACACACACACACACACACACACAGACAGACAGACAGACAGACAGACAGACAGACAGACAGACAGACAGACAGACAGACAGACAGACAGACAGACAGACAGATGGTAGAAAATCTGTATTCATCTTACTAACATCCTCATAACAATTCTTTCTCTCTGTCACCCAGAGGTTGGCCCTCCTTGGCCCTCCTTGGCCCTTGGCCCTCCTTGGCCCTCCTTGGCCCTCCTTGGCCCTCCTTGGCCCTCCTTGGCCCTCCTTGGCCCTCCTTGGCCCTCCTTGGACCTTGGCCCTCCTTGGCTTTCTGTGAGCGCTAGATTAATCCAATACAATTTAACTGAATAGAACACATGAGCATTTGGGAGGAACAAGGTTATTCAATTGACTTACGGCAGCACTGCAATGGTTAAAGCTGAGATACATAGAATAACTAGTATAATATCAAGAGGCATAACTTTAATAGCTGACCACCCATTACAGAAACATCAGAGGAGAAAACCCAGACGGGTGCAGGGCTTTGATGAGCCTTAACGAGCTTTTAGTGATGGGATGTAATACTTTAATGCACACTGATTCTCAGAATTTGCTGACTGAAGAGGGAAAGGAGGAGGGTATTAACTGGGGGAGGCATCCACCTCTCCTCTCCCTCCTCCACCTCTCTTTCCTCCACCTCTCCTCTCCTTCCTCCACCTCTCCTCTCCCTCCTCCACCTCTCCTCTCCTCTCCCTCCTCCACCTCTCCTCTCCCTCCTCCACCTCTCCTTCCTCCACCTCTCCTCTCCCTCCTCCACCTCTCCTCTCCCTCCTGCACCTCTCCTCTCCCTCCTCCACCTCTCCTCTCCCTCCTCCACCTCTCCTCTCCCTCCTCCACCTCCTCCCTCTCCTCTCCCTCCCCCACCTCTCCTCTCCCTCCTCCACCTCTCCTCTCCCTCCTCCACCTCTCCTCTCCCTCCCCCACCTCTCCTCTCCCTCCTCCACCTCCCTCTCCTTTCCTCCACCTCTCCTTCCTCATCCCTCCTCCACCTCTCCTTCCTCCACCTCTCCTCTCCTCCCACCTCCACTCTCCTCTCCCTCCTCCACCTCTCCTTCCTCCACCTCTCCTCTCCCTCCTCCACCTCTCCTCTTCCTCCTCCACCTCATCCTCTCCCTCCTCATCCACCTCTCCTCTCCCTCCTCCACCTCTCCTCTCCTCCTCCACCTCTCCTCTCCTCCTCCACCTCTCCCTCTCCACTCTCCCCTCCCCCACCTCTCCTCTCCCTCCTCCACCTCTCCTCCTCTCCTCCTCCACCTCTCCTCTCCCTCCCCCACCTCTCCTCTCCCTCCTCCACCTCTCCTCTCCCTCCTCCACCTCATCAAACTCTCCTCTTCCTCATCTTCCTCTCCTCTTCCTCATCCACCTCATCAAACTCTCCTCTTCCTCATCCACATCATCAAACTCTCCTCTTCCTCATCCACCTCTCCCCTTCCTCATCCACCTCTCTTCTTACTCCTCCTCCTCTCCTCTTACTCCTCCACCTCTCCTCTTCCTCCTCCACTTCTCCCCTTCCTCCTCTCTCCTTCGTCCTCCACCTCTCCTCCTCCTCCTCCTCCATCTCCTCCCATCCTCCTCCACCTGTCCTCTTCCTCATTCACCTCTCCTCTTCCCCCTCCATCTCTCCTCTCCCTCTCCACCTCTCCTCTTCCTCATCCACCTCTCCTCTTCCTCATCCACCTCTCCTCTTCCTCATCAAACTCTCCTCTTCCTCCTCCACCTCTCCCCTTCCTCCTCCATCTCACTCTCCCCTTCCTCCTCCACTTCTCTCTTTCCTCCTCCACCTCTCTCCTTCCTCATCCACCTCTCTCCTTCCTCCTCCACCTCTCTCCTTCCTCATCCACCTCTCTCCTTCCTCATCCAACTCTCCTCTCCCTCATCCAGCTCTCCTCATCCTCCTCCACCTCTCCTCTCCTCTCCCTCTCCCACCTGTCCTCTTCCTCATCCACCTCATCAAACTCTCCTCTTCCTCATCAAACTCTCCTTTTCCTCATCCACCACTCCTCTTCCTCATCAAACTCTCCTCTTCCTCCTCCACCTCTCCCCTTCCTCCTCCATCTCACTCTCCCCTTCCTCCTCCACTTCTCTCTTTCCTCCTCCACCTCTCTCCTTCCTCATCCACCTCTCTCCTTCCTCATCCAACTCTCCTCTCCCTCCTCCAGCTCTCCTCTTCCTCCTCCACCTCTCCTCTCCTCTCCCTCTCCCACCTTTCCTCTTCCTCATCCACCTCATCAAACTCTCCTCTTCTTCATCAAACTCTCCTCTTCCTCATCAAACTCTCCTCTTCCTCCTCCACCCTTTCTCCACCACCTCTCTCCTTCCTCATCCACCTCTCTCCTTCCTCGTCCACCTCTCTCCTTCTTCCTCCACCTCTCTCCTTCCTCATCCACCTCTCCCCTTCCTTCTCCCACTCTCTCCTTCCTCCTCCCTCTTTCTCCTTCATCCTCCACCTCTCCTCTTCCTCTCCCCTTCCTCCTCCAACTCTCTCTCCTCTTGCTCCTCCACCTCTCTCTCCCCTTCCTCATCCAACTCTCCCTTCCTCCTCCACCTCTCCCCTTCCTCATCCACCACTCTCTCCACTTCCTCATCAACCTCTCCCCTTCCTCATCTTCCTCTTCATTCCTCCTCCACCTCTCCGCTTCCTCCTCCACTGCTCCCTCCCTCCTCCTCCCTCTTTCTCCTTCATCCTCCACCTCTCCTCTTCCTCTCCCCTTCCTCCTCCACCTCTCATCTTCCTCCTCACCTCTCCCCTTCCTCCTCCACCTCTCCCCTTCCTCCTCTCCCCTTCCTCCTCCACCTCTCCCCTTCCTCCTCTCCCCTTCCTCCTCTCCCCTTCCTCCTCCACCTCTCCCCTTCCTCCTCTCCCCTTCCTCCTCTCCCCTTCCTCCTCTCCCCTTCCTTCTCCACCTCTCCACCACCTCTCCTCTTCCTCCTCTCCCCTTCCTCCTCACCTCTCCCCTTCCTCCTCCTCTCCCCTTCCTCCTCCACCTCTCTACCACCTCTCCTCTTCCTCCTCTCCCCTTCCTTCTCCACCTCTCCTCTTCCTCCTCTCCCCTTCCTTCTCCACCTCTCCTCTTCCTCCTCTCCCCTTCCTTCTCCACCTCTTCCCTCTTCCTCCAACTCTCCACCTCCTCCTCTCCTCTTCATCCATCACCTCTCCCCTTCCTCCACCTCTCCATTTCCTCCTTCACCTGTTTCCTTACCCAATCACCCTGCTCCTTACTGAAAACATCCTACCTTCTCCATCCTACCTTCTCCAACCTACCTTCTCCATCTCCTCCTCTCTCCTCTCGCAGCAATCTCAGACACACAGTGATCTCAGACACACAGCGATCTCAGACTTAGAGACGGTCTCCGCCTTTGAGCTCTACATGTGGTGTAATTTATCTAAAGCCTGTTTAACCATCTCACATTCGTGTTTGATCTTTAAGTCTTCAACCCTTTATAGAATTAACAGCCCAGAGGCAGGCAGGCAGGCAGAGAGAGAGAGAGAGAGAGAGAGAGTGTAGAGGTTAAAGTGGAGGTAGACGGTAACAGAGGGGCTTACCGTCAATTCCCAGAATGCCTTTCTGTTTGTTCTCTTCAGACAGCTCAAACTTTTCAATGACATCCAGACAGTACTCTGTAGTCACATTCACCATCTGAGGAGAGAGAGACACACACTGTCAGAACACAATCACACTCACACACACAGACACACTCAGATACACACATATACACACAGATACACACATACAAACAGACACATACATCTTTTCATGAGACAGACACTATCAGACAAACCAAGCCACAATCTGACAATCAATATAGACTCCTGAGAGACCTCTGTCAAAAAGCTCACAGTATTGATGTCTGGACTCACTCAGAGTACTGGAGTCTGGACTGAGGCAATAAGGTGGACTTCAGGGCATAAACTGGATGACCATAACTCTGACAATACCAAATTGCCTCAGGGGGGGGGGGGAGATAGAAACAGAGAGGGGGGATAGAGAGATCGAGAGAGGGACAGACAGACAGACAGACAGACAGACAGACAGACAGACAGACAGACAGACAGACAGACAGACAGACAGACAGACAGGTATGAAGAATAGTGATTTGGAAAGTATTCAGACCCCTTGACTTTTTCCACATTTTGTTACGTTACAGCCTAAATCTAAAATTGATTAAGGTGATTTTTTAAATGTTTTTTTCCCCTCATCAACTACACACAATACCCTATAATGGAAGGTTGTGAGTTCAAACCCCCGAGCCGACAAGGTACAAATCTGTCGTTCTGCCCCTGAACAGGCAGTTAACCCACTGTTCCCAGGCCGTCATTGAAGAATAAGAATGTGTTCTTAACTGACTTGCCTGGTTAAATAAATAAAAAAAAGGTAAAAATTAACTTGTAAGTCGCTCTGGATAAGAGCGTCTGCTAAATGACTTAAATGTAAATGTAAAATGACATCGCAATACCCTATAATGATATCACAATGCCCTATAATGACATCACAATACCCTATAATGACAAAGCAAAAACAGGTTTGTATACATTTTTGCAAATCTATTAAAACCAAAAAAACGGAAATATCACATTTACTTAAGTATTCAGACCCTTCACCCAGTACATTGTTGAAGCACCTTTGGTTTAAATACAGCATTGAGTCTTCTTGGTTATGACGCGACAAGCTTGGCACACCTGTATTTTGGGAGTTTCTCACATACAGCTCTGCAGATTATCTCAAGCTCCATCAAGTTGTATGGGGAGCATCGCTCTACAACTATTCTCAGGTCTCTCCAGAGATATTTGATGGAGTTTAAGTCTGGGCTCTGGCTGGGCCACTCAAGGAAAATCAGAGACTTGTCCCGAAGCCACTCTTGTGTTGTCTTGGCTGTGTGCTTAGGGTCGTTCGGACAGAAACGTTGGGGTCCGTCTCTATGGGCCGAGCCGGTTTCAATGCACCTAGTCTTGTGTCTCTGAGACTTTTCTAAATGTCGCCATTTTCGTAATGGTCAAAATGAATTGAAGTCTTTGCAAATGTATAAGGCTGTTTCTCGGTCTGAGAACCTTCTAGAGCCACCTAACTCACCACGCACTATCGACCTGAGGTCTAGAACAGGTTTCTAAAGTTTCGGAACTCTAGGTCTGATACATTTCTTTTTTAGCTCGAACAAAGCTAACTATTGGAGGCAGTGTCAGTCTCTACGCACCCCAATCACGTCCCTCCTTCCAAGTTGTGTATCTGTGTGATTTAGTTTTCCTTTGAATTTTTATGGGAAAAATGACTGATTTACAGTTCATGGGGTTGCCTAATCACACACATGAAGTTTTGGACAGATCTGATTTTTTTAACCATTTGAAACAGCCCCTGAGACACCAATTATGGCACTTCCGGTTGACACAGGAAGCTATAAGTCAACACATATCCTCATTGGGCTATGCTTTTACAGAATCCTGAGTCTTTACATTAAGAATTGACTGATTTACACAGGGTTCAATGCACTATGTCTATCAAACTGCAGGCAGGGTATGGGTATACACTTTTAGGGTGATTTTAACCACTTCCAGTCCTGTTGGAAGGTGAACCTTCACCCCAGTATGAGGTCCTGAGGGCTCTGGAGCAGGTTTTCATCAAGGATCTCTCTGTGTACCATTCATCTTTCCCTCGACACTGACTAGTCTCTCTGCCCCTGCCGCTGAAAATCATCCCCACAGCATGAAGCTGCCACCACCATGCTTCACCGTTGGGATGGTGACAGGTTTCCTCCAGAAGTGACGCTTGGCATTCAGGCCAAAGAGTTCAATCTTGGTTTCATCAGACCAGAGAATCTTCTTTATCCTGGTCTGATAGTCCTTTATGTGCCTTTTGGCAAACTCCAAGCGGGCTGTCATGTGCCTTTTACTGAGGAGTGGCTTCCATCTGGCCATTCTACCATAAAGTCCTGAGTGTTGTAGAGATGGTTGTCCTTCTGGAAGATTCTCCCATCTAGGGTTGTTGCGGTGACCGTATTACCGCAACAGCGGCGGGCACGAGTCATGAAGGGAGTAAAATTACACGTGACAGTTTAGTCACGGTTATTAGGCTTCTCCAAGCTCTGATGCTGCTGATGGTCATTAGTGGCCTACCAAACTTGCTAGCTGCCTGGTACTCAGCACTCTATTGTACCTCTAATCACTCTGACAGCAATGCAAATGTTATTGAAAATCTAATCAAACACTTCATGAGAGCCCATGAGCTCTACTAAAAAGAGGAGGGTCTCATTAAGCTTTCTATAGGCTAGGCCTTGTCACGACTTCAACCGAAGTCGTTGCCTCTCCTTGTTCGGGCGGTGCTCGGCGTTCGGGCGGTGCTCGGCGTTCGACGTCAGCGGTCGTCTAGCCATCATTGATCCATTTTTCATTTTCCATTGGTTTTGTCTTGTCTTCCCACACACCTGTTTTCAATCCCATTCATTACCTGTTGTGTATTTAACACTCTGTTTCCCCTCATGTCTTTGTTAGAGATTGTTTTATTGTCAGTGTAGTTTTATGTTGTACAGGTGCGCGTCGGGTCCTCATAACCATGTTTGTTTATGTATGTACCTTTTATTGTTATGGAGCATGTTACGTGGACTTTATTAAAAGACTCCATTTTACACTCCGTTTGACTCTCCTGCGCCTGACTTCCCTGCCACCTATACACCTATGCCTGACAGGCCTACTATGTTTATTTCTCAACTTTCCAAATATTAAGCAGATTGCTTATCTTTACAACAGGAGTATAGTGTACTTAACTGGCAGGAAAATGAACCATGCGAAAAGTTTCCTCCATTCGCTATTTAAATGCATAGATGACATGTATTTTTTCCTGCTGCCCCTGTTTCGTGACAGGTGCATAATAATGGTTCATTCTAAATCAAAACACATTTAGGGCATATATTATTTCATATATGTAAAGACAATATTGAATCAAGAATAGTCTGATGGGTGACAATATTAGCCTTTCACTTGTGAATTATGCCCAGCATAAGAAACCATGCCTTTTTTTTACTTTTTCTAATCATAGTCGCACAACTCATGTAGCCGAGCCCATTCGCCTATATGCTTTGATAAGGTTTGCAACAAAACTAAAATGTCCCAATAATATCTTAAAAATAAACACATTAATCCACTTTACAACGGGTGTAGAGCAGCGCGTGAGTTTTAAGTTTGGGGAAGATCATTTCACCAGAAAAATGCACCTTTATAATAAAGCATTTCATGCATAATTGCATTTGTGCTCACTTTTGATAATGGTGTTTTCAGCTAATGGAACATTTGTGCTTATAGCCTACTACCATGTGTACATGGCTGCAATTATAATGTCTGATCTGTTGCGTCAGCTACATTGCGTATACAGTTTTTGTTGATGCTTGTGGTTGCATTCATTTGAGATCGACTGCATCCCACAACTGTCCCAGACTATATTTGTCACGTTCGTCGTAATGAGTAGACCAAGGCGCAGCGTGAGTAGAGTTCCACATATTTTTAATAAACTGAAACTCACCAAAACAATAACGTATAAACGAAACGTGAAGCTACTTGTGTGCACTCAGGCAACTCAATGTAGACAAGATCCCACAAACACAAATGAGGAATGGCTACCTAAATATGAGCCCCAATCAGAGACAATGATAAACAGTTGTCTCTGATTGGGAACCATATCAGGCCAACATAGACATACAAAAAACCTAGATGACCCACCCTAGTTACTATCACGCTCCAACCAACATAAAGAATAAACAGCTTTCTATGGTCAGGGTGTGACAATGTTTGTAATATTTATTTTTCGCACGGAATAGAATAGGTCAACTTTTGTACTACGGGGGATAGTAGATTGACATAGGCTAGTGCTTTTGCTGTTTGTTAGTCCTACTCATCATGTCGGCTGACGAAAAGTAAATGTGGACAGTTCTTCCAATATCTTCAATATGCTCCTCGGAATTGGACAAGGACGTGAAAAGTTGTGTCCCCAATGTGTCCCCGTTCACTTGTAGTCTGTGAGAAAGACCCGATCATGTGATGAGAGCCATGTGTGTGAGAGGTGCTTTGGAGCGGCTCAGCACTCAGGGAAAAGGGCACAACGGCCACTGGCCGCAAAAGGCAGGGATTTTTTTAGGCTGCATTACGGCCACACAAAGGGGATGCCTAGGCATTATCAAGTGCATTATCAAGTGTATTATCGAGTACATTATCGAGTGCATTATCACATGCATTATCAAGTTCATTATCGAGTGTATTATTGAGTACATTATCAAGTGCGTTATCGCATACATTATCAAGTGCGTTGTCGAGTGCATTATCGGGTGCATTATCAGGTGCATTATCAAGTGCATTATCAAGTGCTTGTCAAATTGTGAATGAGAGACTGATGTAGTGTGTATAGCCGGCTCAATAAACTAAGCAGAGCTCGTGTCTTTCAAGCAACTTTTTTCAAATCATAATTACAGTCTCATCATGCAGCCTTACAATGTATTAAACATCAAAACATATAGCCCCATGTTTGTAGAACAACTAAAGTTACACTAATAACTCTAAATTAAGCATATAGGAATACCTATGTCTTTGTTAACAGCTCAACACAAAGTAGCCATATGTGTGTACTCCCTCAAATCGTTTGGAGAAAATATCTTCATACCATAAAATAAAGCCTTGGAATTTTAAGCAAATCTTGTCTGCTAAATGAACTAGTGTAGCCCACAGACATTTGGCATAGCCAGATGAGGACCTAAAATAAGGACAGTATGCTTTTGAAATTGACTACATTTTCTTCATATCATGCTTCTTTAGACCTGTCGAATATAAATAATGGAATTATTGTGAAGGTCTAGGCTATATTACCTTGTGTTATTAGACTTTAAAAAATGTAGATGTTCAAAAGGTCTGCATCAGTGGCTTGTAGACAGCATCGTGAAGAAGGCGCAGCAGCGCCTCTTCAACCTCAGGAGGCTGAAGAAATTCGGCTTGTCACCAAAAGCACTCACAAACTTCTACAGATGCACAATCGAGAGCATCCTGGCGGGCTGTATCACCGCCTGGTACGGCAACTGCTCCGCCCTCAACCGTAAGGCTATCCAGAGGGTAGTGAGGTCTGCACAACGCATCACCGGGGGCAAACTACCTGCCCTCCAGGACACCTACACCACCCGATGTTACAGGAAGGCCATAAAGATCATCAAGGACATCAACCACCCGAGCCACTGCCTGTTCACCCCGCTATCATCCAGAAGGCGAGGTCAGTACAGGTGCATCAAAGCTGGGACCGAGAGACTGAAAAACAGCTTCTATCTCAAGGCCATCAGACTGTTAAACAGCCACCACTAACATTGAGTGGCTGCTGCCAACACACTGACAATGACTCAACTCCAGCCACTTTAATAATGGGAATTGATGGGAAATGATGTAAATATATCACTAGCCACTTTAAACAATGCTACCTTATATAATGTTATTTACCCTACATTATTCATCTCATATGCATACGTATATACTGTACTCTATATCATCGACTGCATCCTTATGTAATACATGTATCACTAGCCACTTTAACTATGCCACTTTGTTTACATACTCATCTCATATGTATATACTGTACTCGATACCATCTACTGTATCTTGCCTATGCTGCTCTGTACCATCACTCATTCATATATCCTTATGTACATATACTTTATCCCCTTACACTGTGTATAAGATATTAGTTTTGGAATTGTTAGTTAGATTACTTGTTGGTTATTACTGCATTGTCGGAACTAGAAGCACAAGCATTTCGCTACACTCGCATTAACATCTGCTAACCATGTGTATGTGACAAATGAAATTTGATTTGATTTTGATTTGATAATGTGTGGAAGCCAGGAGATACTAAATGTGTTTATGCTAATTAACTGTTAATTACTGACAGTTATTTGCTTGACAATCACCAGCTAATGAAATCCCCAGCAGTCATGAAATTGTGCCAGAGTCAACCCATATTAGGAGTGAAAGTAGATTGGGTGTGCATGCGCTTGTGTGTAATCATAGAATTGCATACAGTATATAAGCCTTATGACAGCGTTTTACAATCGCTAGGACCCATTTCTCAATACTTAGGTCACTTTTTCAAAACTCTTCACACAGTGAACACAACAGCAGTCTATGTGGGCTAAACCGTGGATCATTTTTCATTGCTTTGGCACAAAATGCATTCAATGACGACATCTTTCAAATTTCAGACACAACCCCCACCAGAGCTTTATGTACCTACAGGCCAATTTGCACATGATTATATACTATTTTCAAAACTGTTAAACTTAAGTTCAAAACCTAACATAACACAAAATTGAATAAGATAGCAATTTGCTACATTTCTATAGTAATACCGTATTGAAATATTCCACATCTAAAAAATGAAATACTATCAAAACAATTCGACCAACCACAGCTGATTCCCATTGTAGCTGAACACCTACACAGGTGTTAGTCTTTCAATTTCATTACCATCCACACAAAAGGGGACATTTTAGGAATAAGTCTGTACTGTAATCTGAACATGGACCCAGCCAGAGATAAAGAAGTGGCTGACAGAGGAAGAAGAGTGGCTGGGAGAGGGAGAGGAAGAGGAGCACATATGCGTGGTGAAAGAAGACTGAGAGGAAGATCAAGAGCTGCAGTCTCAGATGAGATTATGGCTGCTATAATTGATCCTGTAATAAATCATGTCTGTCAACGAGAGGCTGGTCTGAGAGGGCAGACAAATCTGCAACGCTCAACAGTGGCATCTATTGTAAGACATTTCAGGCAAAACAACAGGTAAAATGTGCATTCTGCAAGGGCATCTGACTGAACTGCACGTTACAGAAGTCAATTGAGCAAAGCCTCCAAACCCACTTGTGTGTTATTGTTATGGTATTTTTGCTTAGGACCCAACGGTTACCTCACACAGGTGGGAGAGGTAGGATTTTCATTGCTGTGCAGGAAACTGCAATCGTTGATATGGTCATGAGAAACAATGGCATAAAACTCACAGAGATTCTGGACAGAGTGTTGGCAGACAACATTACATTTTGAAATATTCAAATTGTAAACATAACAACTATTTCTAGAGTCCTGAAACAACATCAAGTCAGGATGAAGCAGTTGTACACTGTCCCCTTTGAGAGGAGCTCTGAATGAGTCAAGCAACTCAGGAACCAATATGTCCAGGTAAGATGACTATAAAATAAAGAACTGGTTTGAACAAAACCAAACAGGGCAGAGGCGCACAATGGCATGTTTTTAGGTATAATGTAAACTACCGTAAAAGACTAACTCTTATGTTGCCTTGTGGATTTATTTTAGAGAGTCATGGAGATAGAAGCCAGGCAAACACCCCACATATTCATCTTTGTGGATGAGGCTGGTTTCAACTTGTCGGCGAGGAAGGAATGTGATTGGGAAAAAAGCCACAGTGGATGTCCCGGGCCAGAGGGGACAACATCACAATGTGTGCAGCAATATCCTCTGATGGATTTCCGTCACACAAACCTCCTAATTGGGCCGTACAACAACGAGCGTCTCATTTCATTCCTGGATGACCTCTGTGGAAGGGTTGTGAGGAAAGGGGTACAGTGAGGTGAAATCGGCCAATGTTTGTAATTGTATGGGACAATGTGTCATTTCACCACTCCTGCAGTCACAGAGTGGTTTGCAGCCCATCCCAGGATGGTGTCACTTCTCCTCCCACCTTACTCTCCATTCCTCAACCCCATAGAGGAATTATGTTCCTCCCACCTTACTCTCCATTCCTCATTCCCATAGAGGAATTATGTTCCTCCCACCTTACTCTCCATTCCTCATTCCCATAGAGGAATTATGTTCCCCCCACCTTACTCTCCATTCCTCATTCCCATAGAGGAATTATGTTCCTCCCACCTTACTCTCCATTCCTCAACCCCATAGAGGAATTATGTTCCTCCCACCTTACTCTCCATTCCTCATTCCCATAGAGGAATTATCTTCCTCCCACCTTACTCTCCATTCCTCAACCCATTCCCCCACCTTACTCTCCATTCCTCATTCCCATAGAGGAATTATGTTCCCCCACCTTACTCTCCATTCCTCATTCCCATAGAGGAATTATGTTCCCCCCACCTTACTCTCTATTCCTCATTCCCATAGGAGGTTATGTTCCCTCCCACCTTACTCTCTATTCCTCAACCCCATAGGTTTATGACCTTACTCATTCCTCACCCCATGATTATGTTCAAATTCCTCAACCCCATAGTTATGTTCCTCCTTACTCTCTATTCCTCATTCCCATAGAGTTATGTTCCCCCATTAATGCTTCCCATAGAGGAATTATGCCTGAACATATCTCTCTAAGATTCCTCATTCCCAGGCATGCCTAAAGATTCTTTCCTAGGTGTATTGCCCAAGATCCCATAAGATGTGATGTATGTTCCTCCCAATGCAGAAGACTATTCCTCATTGCCACTGTATCTGAGGTAGATGGTGTATATACAAATGATTGTATTTTGTTATCACTCAATGCCATAAAAATGCCATAAAACTTATTGAAGCATATTGCATCATGTCTGATTCCTTCCTGTATCATAAACTGCAGTAAATTCTAAACAATAGAGAGGTGTCATTCTTGTTTGGTAAAGACATTTTTTTAAAGAAAACATTGTGTAACCTGTTGTTAGTGTTGTTTAGGTCATTGTTTTATGAGTGACAAAGTGTGCTTGTTGGGTGACAACCTTTGCTCGTGTTATGGAAGAA
Source organism: Oncorhynchus masou masou (assembly GCF_036934945.1). Taxonomy (NCBI): domain Eukaryota; kingdom Metazoa; phylum Chordata; class Actinopteri; order Salmoniformes; family Salmonidae; genus Oncorhynchus; species Oncorhynchus masou. Next base: position 88,828,390 of record NC_088224.1, read on the forward strand.
TGAGTTGATTTGAGACATGTATTCCCATAAGTGTTTTGGTAGTTTTATTGCATTTTGGATGTGAAATGAACTGCTGTGCCATTCCTCATTCTGAAAGTTTGTTAGGAGAACTGTCCATTCCTCAAGAGTTTTGAAAAACTCTCCATTCCTCATTCCCATTGAGAAATGGGTCCTCCACCTTACTCTAAAACACTCATTCCCAAAGGATCTATGTTCCCCTCATAAAGATTTGTCATTAAATGTTTACACTGTATTATTCCTCATTCCCATAGAGGAATTATGTTCACAACCAGTCAAATGTTTTCATCTGATTGTCAAACTACCACTTCAAAAAGGACTCCTTTACTAGGCCGCTCACGTTCATCCACTAACAACATATCTCCAGCCTCCAAACACTGGTGAATGGAACCCCCCACCTTACATCTGTTACACAAAACATCACAATGGAGGTGGAAGGTTTATGACCACCATCCACATGATCAAATGTCATCCTGGTCCAATAAATGCTGGATGCCTGAACATATCTGCACGAAGATTGCAGTGGACCAGGCATGCTCATCTCTTTCCTTGGATAAATGTCTGTGTTGTGGATGAGAACCTGTGGCAATGCGCATTTTGACTAGCATTGCTACACCACCTGTTCGGTAAATGTCCATTCAAATGATTGTATTTTGTCATGCCTCAATGACATCAAAATCCATAAAACTGATGTAGCATATTGCATCATGTCTGATTCCTTCCTGTATCATTTTGTAAATTCTAAACAATGTGTCATTCTTGTTTGCTAAAGACATTTTTAAAGAAAACATTGTGTAACCTGTTGTTAGTTTGTTTTGGTCATTGTTTTATGCAGTGACAAAGTGTGCTTGTTGGGTGACAACCTTTGCTCTGTTATGGAAGAATGACACTGATTTGAGATCATGTAAAGTGTTTCATCTAGTTTTAGTCTTTTGGATGTGAAATGAACTGCTGTTCCAAGCTGAGCAAGAAGTTGGCCCAGTATTGAGAAATGTCGGCAGTCAGGTGGTCCTTCCTGTCGCTGTATCCCATGAGATTCAGATACAGGATCTCTGTGGACCTCAGTGACATTTTAATTAAATGTTTACACTGAACTTTCTTGTGGCAAATGTCAACCAGTCAAATGTTTTCATCTGATTGTCAAACTACCACTTCAAAAGGACTCCTTTACTAGGCCGCTCACGTTCATCCCAACAACATTAGAGAGCCTCCAAACACTGGTGAATGGTGACCCATCTTTTACACAAAACATCACAAAGTGTCTGTAACCATTTGACAAATGTATTTAAACACACAGCCATGGTCCGCACGCCTCTCATGTCGACCAAACCATCTCTGCCTTGGATAAATGTCTGTGTTCTTTAAACACATCCATTTTGGTGCCCTAACATGGACCAAACCACTCGTGTGTCATGCCTATGACATCATAATCTAAAGTGATGTAATAAACAGTCTTCTTGACATTTTGTTGTTGGTGCCCTAACATGGACCAAACCACTGCAGTACCAACATCTGGTATTTAAACTGACACACTACAGCCATGGTGCCCTAACATGGACCAAACCCTGAAACATCTGTTCGTTTAAACACACAGTCCATGGTGCCCTAACATGGACCAAACCACTCTAGCAAATCATCTGGTATTTAAACACACAGCCATCCTCAAATGGACCAAACCCTGTTGGTCATCTGAGTCCGCTTTAAACAAGTTATGCCACCATTAGAGAGGGTCTACATTGGTCAGGTGACCCTCTTTTCCAAACACCTCTTTTGTCTGTAACCATCTGGTATTTAAACACACAGCCATGGTGCCTTACATGGACCAAACCACTCTAGCAAACATCTGGTATTTAAACACACAGCCATGGTGCCCTAACATGGACCAAACCACTCTAGCAAACATCTGGTATTTAAACACACAGCCATGGTGCCCTAACATGGACCAAACAACTCTAGTAAACATCTGGTATTTAAACACACAGCCATGGTGCCCTAACATGGACCAAACCACTCTAGTAAACATCTGGTATTTAAACACACAGCCATGGTGCCCTAACATGGACCAAATCACTCTAGCAAACATCTGGTATTTAAACACACAGCCATGGTGCCCTAACATGGACCAAACCGCTCTAGTAAACATCTGGTATTTAAACACATAGCCATGGTGCCCTAACATGGACCAAACCACTCTAGCAAACATCTGGTATTTAAACACACAGCCATGGTGCCCTAACATGGACCAAACCACTCTAGTAAACATCTGGTATTTAAACACACAGCCATGGTGCCCTAACATGGACCAAACCACCCTAGTAAACATCTGGTATTTAAACACACAGCCATGGTGCCCTAACATGGACCAAACCACTCTAGTAAACATCTGGTATTTAAACACACAGCCATGGTGCCCTAACATGGACCAGACCACTCTAGTAAACATCTGGTATTTAAACACACAGCCATGGTGCCCTAACATGGACCAAACCACTCTAGTAAACATCTGGTATTTAAACACACAGCCATGGTGCCCTAACATGGACCAAACCACTCTAGCAAACATCTGGTATTTAAACACACAGCCATGGTGCCCTAACATGGACCAAACCGCTCTAGTAAACATCTGGTATTTAAACACATAGCCATGGTGCCCTAACATGGACCAAACCACTCTAGCAAACATCTGGTATTTAAACACACAGCCATGGTGCCCTAACATGGACCAAACCACTCTAGTAAACATCTGGTATTTAAACACACAGCCATGGTTCCCTAACATGGACCAAACCACCCTAGTAAACATCTGGTATTTAAACACACAGCCATGGTGCCCTAACATGGACCACTCTAGTAAACATCTGGTATTTAAACACACAGCCATGGTGCCCTAACATGGACCAGACCACTCTAGTAAACATCTGGTATTTAAACACACAGCCATGGCGCCCTAACATGGACCAAACAACTCTGGTAAACATCTGGTATTTAAACACACAGCCATGGCGGCCTAACATGGACCAAACCACTCTAGTAAACATCTGGTATTTATACACACGGTCATGGCGCCTTAACATGGACCAAACCACTCTAGTAAACATCTGGTATTTAAACACACAGCCATGGTGCCCTAACATGGACCAAACCACTCTAGTAAACATCTGGTATTTAAACACACAGCCATGGTGCCCTAACATGGACCAAACCACTCTAGTGGTACATTCACACACAGCCATGGTGCCCTAACATGGACCAAACAACTCCAAGGACATTGTCATGTTAGGACAGAAAAGGCGTTCTGACATTGTCCTTGTTCGGTTTATACAACAAATCACTCCTGGCGGTGCCCTAAAAATAGTCTAAATAAAATAGTGGACTATAAACCAACTGTATTATCTGACCCTCATGCTCAGCACTCGCAGGCACGCCTGTCATTTAAATTGCATATGGCTACATCCTAAATGGCAACCTACTCCCTACATAGTGCACGAGTTTTGACCAGAGCCCTATGGGCCCATTATAAACCCGTGAGAGAAAACATTAGCTAAAGCTTTGGATCTTGGTTTGAAGGTGGGTTTTTGCTTCCAGGTAGCAGCAGGAGTACTAAGTACTACTGTCACAGTTGTCACTATCTGGCTCGAGAAGACAGAAGACTGATGTTCTCTAAGTCTAACCACTAAACCTTGCCGTAGCCCTATCCTGGATGTAAATAAACACCTCCTAACGCTCATCAATTGTCAGGTGAGGTTTAGTTAGAACGCATCCCTCCTCTCTTCTCTAGTCAGATAGTGTAGTGACAGATGACAGGTATTTCACCTCTGACCCGTGACTGACCTGGAACATGTGTTTGACCTTCCTGCGGGGCAGGTTGACATTCATCTTGTGCAGTAACTGGTAGATCTCCTCCATGTTCAACAGACCATCCCCGTTCTTATCAGCCTCCTCAAACGTCTGCTTCATCCACCTACACGAGTTAAGGACACAGCCACGATGATGATGATGGTGTGTGTGTGTGTGTGTGTGTGTGTGTGTGTGTGTGTGTGTGTGTGTGTGTGTGTGTGTGTGTGTGTGTGTGTGTGTGTGTGTGTGTGTGTGTGTGTGTGTGTGTGTGTGTGTGTGTGTGTGTGTGTGTGTGTGTGTGTGTGTGTAGGAAGGGTAGGAGGGTGGGAGGCTTTTCAAAAACACAGCACCATATTTTGTCAGTCGTCAAATCCAGTCAGACCAGAACAACGCTCCAAGGCACACACACACACACACACACTGCATTCAGCAGAAATATAAACACACACACACACACTGCATTCAGCAGACAGAGGAGGAATTGAAAAGAGGGAGAGCACTTTGGAAACAAAGCAGAGGAACAAAGAAGATGTTAAAGAAGAGGAACAAAGAAGATGTCAAAGAAGAGGAACAAAGAAGGTGTCAAAGAAGAGGAACGAAGAAGATGTCAAAAAAGATGTCAAAGAAGAGGAACAAAGCAGAGAAACAAAGAAGATGTCAAAGCAGAGGAACAAAGAAGATGTCAAAGAAGAGGAACAAAGGTAGTGTCAAAGAAGAGGAACAAAGAAGATGTCAAAGCAGAGGAACAAAGAAGATGTCAAAGAAGAGGAACAAAGAAGATGTCAAAGAAGAGGAATAAAGAAATGTCAAAGAAAAGGAACAAAGAAAATGTTAAAGCAGAGGAACAAAGAAGATATCGAAGAAGATGTCAAAGAATAGGAACAAGGAAGATGTCAAAGAAGAGGAACAAAGAAGATGTCAAAGAAGAGGAACAAAGAAGATGTCAAAGCAGAGGAACAAAGAAGATGTCAAAGAAGAGGAACAAAGATGTCAAAGAAGAGGAATAAAGAAGTGTCAAAGAAGAGGAACAAAGAAGATGTCAAAGCAGAGGAACAAAGAAGATATCGAAGAAGATGTCAAAGAATAGGAACAAGGAAGATGTCAAAGAAGAGGAACAAAGAAGATGTCAAAGAAGAGGAACAAAGAAGATGTCAAAGAAGATGTCAAAGAAGAGGTACGAAGAAGATGTCAAAAAATATGTCAAAGAAGATGAACAAAGCAGAGGAACAAAGAAGATGTTAAAGAAGAGGAACAAAGAAGATGTCAAAGAAGAGGAACAAAGAAGATGTCAAAGAAGATGTCAAAGAAGAGGTACGAAGAAGATGTTAAAGAAGAGGAACAAAGAAGATGTCAAAGAAGAGGAACAAAGAAGATGTCAAAGAAGAGGAACAAAGAAGATGTCAAAGAAGAGGAACAAAGAAGGTGTCAAAAAAGATGTCAAAGAAGAGGAACAAAGCAGAGAAACAAAGAAGCTGTTAAAAAAGAGGAACAAAGAAGATGTCAAAGAAGAGGAACAAAGAAGATGTCAAAGAAGAGGAATAAAGAAGTGTCAAAGAAGAGGAACAAAGAAGATGTCAAAGCAGAGGAACAAAAAATATGTCAAAGCAGAGGAACAAAGAAGATGTCAAAGAAGAGGAATAAAGAAGTGTCAAAGAAGAGGAACAAAGAAGATGTCAAAGCAGAGGAACAAAGAAGATATCGAAGAAGATGTCAAAGAAGAGGAACAAAGCAGAGAAACAAAGAAGCTGTTAAAAAAGAGGAACAAAGAAGATGTCAAAGAAGAGGAACAAAGAAGATGTCAAAGAAGAGGAACAAAAAAGATGTCAAAGCAGAGGAACAAAGAAGATGTCAAAGAAGAGGAATAAAGAAGTGTCAAAGAAGAGGAACAAAGAAGATGTCAAAGCAGAGGAACAAAGAAGATATCGAAGAAGATGTCAAAGAATAGGAACAAGGAAGATGTCAAAGAAGAGGAACAAAGAAGATGTCAAAGAAGAGGTACGAAGAAGATGTCAAAAAATATGTCAAAGAAGATGAACAAAGCAGAGGAACAAAGAAGATGTTAAAGAAGAGGAACAAAGAAGATGTCAAAGAAGAGGAACAAAGAAGATGCAAAAAAATATGTCAAAGAAGAGGAACAAAGCAGAGGGACAAAGAAGATGTCAAAGAAGATGTCAAAGAAGAGGAATAAAGGTAGTGTCAAAGAAGAGGAACAAAGAAGATGTCAAAAAATATGTCAAAGAAGAGGAACAAAGCAGAGGAACAAAGAAGATGTCAAAGCAGAGGGACAAAGAAGATGTCAAAGAAGAGCAACAAAGAAGATGTCAAAGAAGAGGAACAAAGAAGATGTCAAAGCAGAGGAACAAAGAAGATGTCAAAGAAGGGGAACAAAGAAGATGTCAAAGCAGAAGAACAAAGAAGATATCGAAGAAGATGTCAAAGAATAGGAACAAGGAAGATGTCAAAGAAGAGGAACAAAGAAGATGTCAAAGAAGAGGAATAAAGAAGTGTCAAAGAAGAGGAACAAAGAAGATGTCAAAGCAGAGGAACAAAGAAGATATCGAAGAAGATGTCAAAGAATAGGAACAAGGAAGATGTCAAAGAAGAGGAACAAAGAAGATGTCAAAGAAGAGGAACAAAGAAGATGTCAAAGCAGAGGAACAAAGAAGATGTCAAAGAAGAGGAACAAAGAAGATGTCAAAGAAAAGGAATAAAGAAGTGTCAAAGAAGAGGAACAAAGAAGATGTCAAAGCAGAGGAACAAAGAAGATATCGAAGAAGATGTCAAAGAATAGGAACAAAGAAGATGTCAAAGAAGATGTCAAAGAAGAGGTACGAAGAAGATGTCAAAAAATATGTCAAAGAAGATGAACAAAGCAGAGGAACAAAGAAGATGTTAAAGAAGAGGAACAAAGAAGATGTCAAAGAAGAGGAACAAAGAAGGTGTCAAAAAAGATGTCAAAGAAGAGGAACAAAGCAGAGAAACAAAGAAGCTGTTAAAAAAGAGGAACAAAGAAGATGTCAAAGAAGAGGAACAAAGAAGATGTCAAAGAAGAGGAACAAAGAAGATGTCAAAGCAGAGGAACAAAGAAGATGTCAAAGAAGAGGAATAAAGAAGTGTCAAAGAAGAGGAACAAAGAAGATGTCAAAGCAGAGGAACAAAGAAGATATCGAAGAAGATGTCAAAGAATAGGAACAAGGAAGATGTCAAAGAAGAGGAACAAAGAAGATGTCAAAGAAGAGGTACGAAGAAGATGTCAAAAAATATGTCAAAGAAGAGGAACAAAGCAGAGGGACAAAGAAGATGTCAAAGAAGAGGAACAAAGAAGATGTCAAAGAAGATGTCAAAGAAGAGGAACAAAGCAGAGAAACAAAGAAGCTGTTAAAAAAGAGGAACAAAGAAGATGTCAAAGCAGAGGGACAAAGAAGATGTCAAAGAAGATGTCAAAGAAGAGGAACAAAGCAGAGGAACAAAGAAGATGTTAAAGAAGAGGAACAAAGAAGATGTCAAAGAAGAGGAACAAAGAAGATGTCAAAGCAGAGGAACAAAGAAGATGTCAAAGAAGATGTCAAAGAAGAGGAACAAAGAAGATGTCAAAGAAGATGTCAAAGAAGAGGAACAAAGCAGAGGAACAAAGAAGATGTTAAAGAAGAGGAACAAAGAAGATGTCAAAGAAGAGGAACAAAGAAGATGTCAAAGAAGAGGAACAAAGAAGGTGTCAAAAAAGATGTCAAAGAAGAGGAACAAAGCAGAGAAACAAAGAAGATGTTAAAAAAGAGGAACAAAGAAGATGTCAAAGAAGAGGAACAAAGAAGATGTCAAAGAAGAGGAACAAAGAAGATGTCAAAGCAGAGGAACAAAGAAGATGTCAAAGAAGAGGAACAAAGAAGATGTCAAAGCAGAGGAACAAAGAAGATATCGAAGAAGATGTCAAAGAATAGGAACAAAGAAGATGTCAAAGAAGAGGAACAAAGAAGATGTCAAAGAAGATGTCAAAGAAGAGGTACGAAGAAGATGTCAAAGAAGATGTCAAAGAAGAGGTACGAAGAAGATGTCAAAAAATATGTCAAAGAAGAGGAACAAAGCAGAGGAACAAAGAATATGTCAAAGAAGAGGAAAAAGAAGATGTCAAAGAAGAGGACTAAAGAAGTGTCAAAGAAGAGGAACAAAGAAGATGTCAAAGAAGAGGAACAAAGGTAGTGTCAAAGAAGAGGAACAAAGAAGATGTCAAAGAAGAGGAACAAAGAAGATGTCAAAGAAGATGTCAAAGAAGAGGAACGAAGAAGATGTCAAAAAATATGTCAAAGAAGAGGAACAAAGCAGAGGAACAAAGAATATGTCAAAGAAGAGGAAAAAGAAGATGTCAAAGAAGAGGAATAAAGAAGATGTCAAAGAAGAGGAACAAAGGTAGTGTCAAAGAAGAGGAACAAAGAAGATGTCAAAGCAGAGGAACAAAGAAGATGTCAAAGAAGATGTCAAAGAAGAGGAATAAAGAAGTGTCAAAGAAGAGGAACAAAGAAGATGTCAAAGCAGAGGAACAAAGAAGATGTCAAAGCAGAGGAACAAAGAAGATGTCAAAGAAGATGTCAAAGAAGAGGAACAAAGAAGATATCGAAGAAGATGTCAAAGAATAGGAACAAGGAAGATGTCAAAGAAGAGGAACAAAGAAGATGTCAAAGAAGAGGAACAAAGAAGATGTCAAAGAAGAGGAATAAAGAAGTGTCAAAGAAGAGGAACAAAAGATGTCAAAGCAGAGGAGCAAAGAAGATGTCAAAGAAGAGGAACAAAGATAGTGTCAAAGAAGAGGAACAAAGAAGATGTCAAAGTAGAGGAACAAAGAAGATGTCAAAGCAGAGGAACAAAGAAGATATCGAAGAAGATGTCAAAGAATAGGAACAGGGAACATGACAAAGAAGAGGAACAAAGAAGATGTCAAAGAAGATGTCAAAGAAGAGCATAAAAGTGTGTCAGCCACTCAACAGATTGAAAAATACTGGTTAGGCGTAAGGTAGGGACAGCAGGGTATGCGGTGTAATAAGGATATGTGTGTGTGTGTGCATGAGCGTGTTAGTCTTAAAAGGATATTGGTCGTGTGTGCGTTGTCGTTTGGCCAGTGAGTCCTCGTCACTGATGCCAGCCATCAGGTATTGTAGTCCTGTCACCCAGGTCCGAGCCTCCTCAGTATTAGAGGTCACCAGGTCCAGGGACTCCATGTGGTTGCCATGATAAACGGTGAAACAGCAGGCCGGATCGAAACTGTTCTCCGCATGGCGGTGGAAGATATCTGACTGACGGCCCTCCGTCACCTTGTACAGCGAATCAATAGTGACTGTAAGAGAAAGAGGGTGGGACAAGAAGAGAGAGAGAGAACAATTTAGAGTTAGGAGACAGAGCAAGAATCGGAATATTCCATAGCACTGAATACATTAAGTAGCTTTCCTTTGTGATCAAAATGGATGAAAACTAACAAAAGTCTGTTAGGAGACCAACAAGTAAAGCTTTTGATAACTGCTAGGGCGATGATAGTTTCCTCCCTTCTTAAATAATGAATGAAGACATCAATGAGGAGAAGTTAGAGATAAACACGTAACCAGACAGACACTGCAGGCCAATTAACTGACTGGCATACCCTGAAGTCACAGCAGCACTACTGTAGTCAACAACATGGCTTCTGTTTGACTCTGATACTCAGCCAGGACACACCCTCTAGACAATGTCAGGACACACAGGGAGGGAGGGAGGGAGGGAGGGAGGGAGGGAGGGAGGGGGAGGGAGGGAGGGAGGGAGGGAGGAGGGAGGGAGGGAGGGAGGGAGAGAGAGAGAGAGAGAGAGAGAGAGAGAGAGAGAGAGAGAGAGAAGATCCACAAAGAATTCGAAACAAATCCAATTTTGACAAACTCCCATATCTACTGGGTGAAATTCCACAGTGTGCCATCAAAGCAGCAAGATTTGTGACCTGTTGCCACGAGAAAAGGGCAACTAGTGAAGAACACACACCATTGTAAATACAACCCATATTTATGCTTATTTATTTTATCTTGTGTCCTTTACCATGTGTACATTGTTAAAACACTGTATATATATATATATAATCAAATCAAATCAAATTGTATTTTTGTATTTGTCACATACGCATGTTTAGCAGATGTTAATGCGAGTGTAGCGAAATGCTTGTGCTTCTAGTTTTCTAGTTCCGACAATGCAGTAATAACCAACAATTCCAAAACTACTGTCTTATACACACAAGTGAAGGGGATAAAGAATAAGTACATAAAGATATATGAATGAGTGATGGTACAGAGCAGCATAGGCAAGATACAGTAGATGGTATCGAGTACAGTATATACATATGAGATGAGTATGTAAACAAAGTGGCATAGTTAAAGTGGCTAGATACATGTATTACATAAAGATGCAGTAGATGATATAGAGTACAGTATATACGTATACATATGAGATGAATAATGTAGGGTATGTAAACATTATATTAGGTAGCATTGTTTAAAGTGGCTAGTGATATATTTTACATCATTTCCCATCAATTCCCATTATTAAAGTGGCTGGAGTTGAGTCAGTGTGTTGGCAGCAGCCACTCAATGTTAGTGGTGGCTGTTTAACAGTCTGATGGCCTTGAGATAGAAGCTGTTTTTCAGTCTCTCGGTCCCAGCTTTGATGCACAGGCAGTGGCTCGGGTGGTTGTTGTCCTTGATGATCTTTATGGCCTTCCTGTAACATCGGGTGGTGTAGGTGTCCTGGAGGGCAGGTAGTTTTCCCCCGGTGATGCGTTGTGCAGACCTCACTACCCTCTGGATAGCCTTACGGTTGTGGGCTGAGCAGTTGCCGTACCAGGCGGTGATACAGCCCGCCAGGATGCTCTCGATTGTGCATCTGTAGAAGTTTTTGAGTGCTTTTGGTGACAAGCCAAATTTCTTCAGTCTCCTGAGGTTGAAGAGGCGCTGCTGCGCCTTCTTCACGATGCTGTCTGTGTGGGTGGACCATTTCAGTTTGTCTGTGATGTGTATGCCGAGGAACTTAAAACTTACTACTACTAATATGACATTTGTAATGTCTTTATTGTTTTGAAACTTCTGTATGTGTAATGTTTACTGTTCATTTTTATTGTTTATTTCACTTTATATATATATATATATTCATTCATTATCTACCTCACTTGCTTTGGCAATGTTAACACATGTTTCCCATGCCAATAAAGCCCTTGAATTGAGAGAGAGAGAGAGAGAGAGAGAGAGAGAGAGAGAGAGAGAGAGAGAGAGAGAGAGACAGACAGACAGACAGACAGACAGACAGACAGACAGACAGACAGACAGACAGACAGACAGACAGACAGACAGACAGACAGACTGATTGATTGATTGATAGAGAAGAACACAACACTTGACATACTAATTAGGATCTGGCAAAAAATACTTGAATAAGTTATGGAACCCATTGCCCTTTATGGATGTGAGGATTGGGGTCTGCTCACCAACAAATAATTCACAAAATGGGACAAACACCAAATTGACTCCGCATGCAGAATTCTGCAAAAGTATCTTCTGTGTACAACGTGAAAGACCAAATAATGCACTAAGAGCAGAATTAGGCCGATACCTGCTAATTATCAAAATCCAGAAAAGAGACGTTAAATTCTACAACCACCTAAAAGGAAGTGATTCCCAAACCTTCCATAATAAAGCCATCACCTACAGAGAGATGAACCTGGAGAGGAGTCCCTTAAGCCAGCTGGTTCTGGGGCTCTGTTCACAAACACAATCACACCCCACAGAGCCCCAGGACAGCTGACCACTGTGACTGACCCAAACTTAAGAACATCTTTGACTATGTACAAACTCGGTGAGCATAGCCTTGCCATTGAGAAAGGCTGCCGTAGGCAGACCTGGCTCTCAAGAGAAGACAGGCTATGTGCACACTGCCCACAAAATGAGGTGGAAACTGAAACTCCTGCCAAATGTATGACCATATTAGAGACACATATTTCCCTCAGATTACACAGATCCACAAAGAATTTGAAAACAAATCAAACATTGATACACTCTAGAGGTCGACCGATTATGATTTATCCATGCCGATACCGATTATTGGAGGGTTAAAAACCTGATACCGATTGATCGGCCGATTTTTAAAATGTATTACAACAATACTGAATGAACACTTATTTTAACTTAATATAATACATCAATAAAATCAATTTAGCCTCAAATTGGTTTAAATAATGCAAAAACAAAGTGTTGGAGAAGAAAGTAAAAGTTCAATATGTGCCATGTAAGAAAGCTAATGTTTAAGTTCCTTGCTCAGAACATGAGAACAAATGAAAGCTGGTGGTTCCTTTGAACATGAGTCTTCAATAGTCCCAGGTAAGAAGTTTTAGGTTGTAGTTATTACAGGAATCATAGGACTATTTATCTCGATACCATTTGTATTTCATATACCTTTGACTATTGGATGTTCTTATAGGCACTTTAGTATTGCCAGTGTAACAGTATTGCTTCCATACCTCTTCTCGCTCATACCTGGGATTGAACCAGGAACACATCGACAACAGCCACCCTCGAAGCAGCGTTACCCATGCAGAGCAAGGGGAACAACTACTCCAAGTCTCAGAGCGAGTGACGTTTGAAATGCTATTAGCGCACACTCCGCTAACAAGCTAGCCATTTCACATCACATCGTTACACCAGCCTAATCTCGGGAGTTGATAGGCTTGAAGTCATAAACGGCCGAGCTGCTGGCAAGACAGAGAGGGAGATCTATACTCCAGTCCTGGAACAGAACCAGACAGAGAGGGAGAGTTATACTCCAGTCCTGGAACAGAATCAGACAGAGAGGGAGATCTATACTCCAGTCCTGGAACAGAACCAGACAGAGAGGGAGATCTATACTCCAGTACAGGAATAGAACAAGACAGAGAGGGAGATGTATACTCCAGTCCTGGAACAGAACAGAACCAGACAGAGAGGGAGAGTTATTCTCCAGTCCTGGGACAGAACAGAACCAGACAGAGAGGGAGATGTATACTCCAGTCCTGGAACAGAACCATACAAAGAGGGAGATATATACTCCAGTCCTGGAACAGAACCAGACAGAGAGGGAGAGTTATACTCCAGTCCTGGAACAGAACCAGACAGAGAGGGAGATCTATACTCCAGTACAGGAATAGAACAAGACAGAGAGGGAGATGTATACTCCAGTCCTGGAACAGAACAGAACCAGACAGAGAGGGAGAGTTATTCTCCAGTCCTGGGACAGAACAGAACCAGACAGAGAGGGAGATGTATACTCCAGTCCTGGAACAGAACCATACAAAGAGGGAGATATATACTCCAGTCCTGGAACAGAACCAGACAGAGAGGGAGAGTTATACTCCAGTCCTGGAACAGAACCAGACAGAGAGGAAGAGTTGTTCTCCAGTCCTGGAACAGAACAGAATCAGACAGAGAGGGATATCTATACTCCAGTCCTGGAACAGAACCAGACAGAGAGGGAGAGTTATACTCCAGTCCTGGAACAGAACAGAACCAGACAGAGAGGGAGATCTATACTCCAGTCCTGGAACAGAACAGAACCAGACAGAGAGGGAGATGTATACTCCAGTCCTGGAACAGAACAGAACCAGACAGAGAGGGAGATGTATACTCCAGTCCTGGAACAGAACAGAACCAGACAGAGAGGGAGAGTTATACTCCAGTCCTGGAACAGAACAGAACCAGACAGAGAGGGACAGTAATACTGCAGTCCTGGGACAGAACAGAACCAGACAGAGAGGGAGATCTATACTCCAGTACTGGAACAGAACCAGACAGAGAGGGAGATGTATACTCCAGTCCTGGAACAGAACCAAACAAAGAGGGAGATCTATACTCCAGTCCTGGAACAGAACCAGACAGAGAGGGAGATCTATACTCCAGTCCTGGAACAGAACAGAACCAGACAGAGAAGGAGATCCATACTCCAGTCCTGAAACAGAACAGAACCAGACAGAGAGGGAGATCACTGCTCCAGTCCTGGAACAGAACAGAACCAGACAGAGAGGGAGATCTATACTCCAGTCCTGGGACAGAACAGAACCAGACAGAGAGGGAGATCTATACTTTAGTCCTGGAACAGAACCAGACAGAGAGGGAGAGTTATACTCCAGTCCTGCGACAGAACAGAACCAGACAGAGAGGGAGATCTAAACTCCAGTCGTGGAACAGAACAGAACCAGACAGAGAGGGAGATCTATACTCCAGTCCTGGAACAGAACAGAACCAGACAGAGAGGGAGAGTTAGACTCCAGTCCTGGGACAGAATAGAACAGAACCAGACAGAGAGGGAGATTTAGACTCCAGTCCTGGGACAGAACAGAACCAGACAGAGAGGTAGAGTTAAGCTCCAGTCCTGGGACAGAATAGAACCAGACAGAGAGGGAGATTTATACTCCAGTCCTGGGACAGAACAGAACCAGACAGAGAGGGAGATATATACTCCAGTCCTGGAACAGAACCAGACAGAGAGGGAGATGTATACTCCAGTCCTGGAACAGAACAGAACCAGACAGAGAGGGAGATCTATACTCCAGTCCTGGAACAGAACAGAACCAGACAGAGAGGGAGATCTATACTCCAGTCCTGGGACAGAACAGAACCAGACAGAGAGGGAGAGTTAGACTCCAGTCCTGGGACAGAACAGAACCAGACAGAGAGGGAGATATATACTCCAGTCCTGGAACAGAACCAGACAGAGAGGGAGATGTATACTCCAGTCCTGGAACAGAACAGAACCAGACAGAGAGGGAGATCTATACTCCAGTCCTGGAACAGAACAGAACCAGACAGAGAGGGAGATCTATACTCCAGTCCTGGGACAGAACAGAACCAGACAGAGAGGGAGATCTAAACTCCAGTCCTGGAACAGAACAGAACCAGACAGAGAGGGAGATCTATACTCCAGTCCTGGAACAGGACAGAACCAGACAGAGAGGGAGAGTTAGACTCCAGTCCTGGGACAGAACAGAACCAGACAGAGAGGGAGAGTTAGACTCCAGTCCTGCGACAGAACAGAACCAGACAGAGAGGGAGATCTAAACTCCAGTCCTGGGACAGAACAGAACCAGACAGAGAGGGAGAGTTATTCTCCAGTCCTATCCCAGTCTGCTGTCCCCACATGATTCAAGATGTCCACAATTGTTCCTCTTCACCAGAAAGCTTAGGTAATTGAACTAAATTACTTTCGCCCCGTAGCACTCACTTCTGTCAGACTAGTGAAGGATCATATCACCTCTACCTCTACTCTAACCTATCTAGACCACCTCCAATTTGCTTAACACCCTCTACAGACGATGAAATCGCCATCACACTGCACACTGCACACTGCACACTGCATTCTGCACACTGCCATATCCCATCTGGACAATAGGATGTAAGAATGCTATGCAAGAATAAGACTGCATATGTGAGAATGCAGTTCATTGACTACAGCTCAGCATTCAACACCATAGTACCCTTCAAACTCATCATTAAGCTTGAGACCCGGGTTTTCGCCTCCAACTCAATCATCAAGTTTGCAGACGACACAACAGTGGTGGGCTTGACTACCAACAACAACAAAACATCCGACAGGGAGGAGGTGAGGGTCCTCTGAGTCTGGTGTCAGGAAAATAACCACTCACTCAATGTCAACAAAACAAAGGAGATGATCGTGAACTTCAGGAAACAGCAGAGCACCCCCCTTTCCACATTGAAGGGGCAGTAGTGCAGTAGGGGGAAAGTTTAAGTTCCTCGGCATACACATCACAGAAAAACTGAAATGGTCCACCCACACATACAACTTGGTGAAGAGGAGGCTGAAGAAATTTGTAATGTCACCTAAAACCCTCACAAACTTCTACAGATGCACAATTGAGAGCATCCTGTCGGGCTGTATCACCGCCTGGTACGGAAACTGCTCCGCCCATAACCGCAAGGCTCTCCTGAGGGTAGTGTGGTCTGCATAACGCATCACCGAGGGCAAACTACCTGCCCTCCATGACACCTACAGCACCCGATGTTACAGGAAGGTCAAAAGGATCATCAAGGACAACAACCACACGAGCCACGACCTGTTCACTCCGCTATCATCCAGAAGGTGAGGTCAGTACAGGTGCATCAAAGCTGTGACCGTTTGAGACTGAAAAACAGCTTTTATCTCAAGGCCATCAGACTGTAAAATAACCATCACTAACATAGAGAGGCTGAGGCCAACATACAGACTCAAATCACTGGCCACTTTAATAAATGGATTTAACAATGGTATCTCTAGTCACTTTAAATAATGCCACTTTAATAATGTTTACATATCCTACTCTCTCATATGTATATACTGTATTTCATACCATCTATTGCATCTTGCCTATGCCACACGGCCATCGCTCATCCATATATTTATATGTACATATTCTTATTCCATCCCCTTACATTGTGTGTACAAGGTAGCCATTGTGAATTTGTTGGATTACTTGTTAGATATTACTGCACTGTCGGAACTAGAAGCACATGCATTTCGCTACACTCACACTAACATCTGCTAACCATGTGTATGTGACCAATAAAATTTGATTTGATTTGAATTGTCTATATTGCTCTGATGTTGCCTAATTGCTGTGTCTCTGTTATGGGAAGAGATAGCAGTTACGGGTGAGAGATGGCGTGTAGGAATCAGTAAAGTGTGTGTACTCACTCTTGGCCTTCTCGCTCTTGCGTGAGGGTCTCCATCGGATGCATGAGCGATGTTCGTCCAGGTAGAACAGTCTCACCAGCCCCTTGGAACCAGCCTTCAACTTCACCATCTGGGTCCCCGACTGCATGGCACTCATACATCTCTCCACTGCAGGGAGACAGAGACGCAAACACAGACGTCAATAGCGCACCATGACAGAAAAAACACTGAAGAGTCATTAATACTGCTAGAAGATTCTGATCTGGGCTGATCTGGGATGATCTGGGCCAGAATCAGGATGGGAAACAGAGATGAGGCTGACAAAACAAAGGGCTGGTTCACCTAGTTCCTCACAACCAGATCTAGTTCATCTAGTTCCTCACAGCCAGGTCTAGTTCACCTAGTTCCTCACCTAGTTCCTCACAACCAGGTCTAGTTCACCTAGTTCCTCACAAGCAGGTCTAGTTTACCTAGTTCCTCACAAGCAGGTCAAGTTCACCTAGTTCCTCATAACCAGGTCTAGTTCACCTAGTTCCTCACAGCCAGGTCTAGTTCACCTAGTTCCTCACAACCAGGTCTTGTTCACCTAGTTCCTCACAACCAGAGCTAGTTCACCTAGTTCCTCACCTAGTTCCTCACAACCAGGTCTAGTTCACCTAGTTCCTCACAACCAGGTCTAGTTCACCTAGTTCATGACAACCAGGTCTAGTTCACCTAGTTCCTCACAACCAGGTCTAGTTTACCTAGTTCCTCACAGCCAGGTCTAGTTCACATAGTTCCTCACAACCAGGTCTAGTTCCCCTAGTTCCTCACAACCAGGTCTAGTTCACCTAGTTCCTCACCTAGTTCCTCACAACCAGGTATAGTTCACCTAGTTCCTCACAACCAGGTCTAAGTTCACCTAGTTCCTCACAACCAGGTCTAGTTCACCTAGTTCCTCACAACCAGGTCTAGTTTACATAGTTCCTCACAGCCATGTCTAGTTCACCTAGTTCCTCACAACCAGGTCTAGTTCACCTAGTTCCTCACCTAGTTCCTCACAACCAGGTCTAGTTCACCTAGTTCCTCACAACCAGGTCTAGTTCACCTAGTTCCTCACAACCAGGTCTAGTTCACCTAGTTCCTCACAACCAGGTCTAGTTGACCTAGTTCCTCACAACCAGGTCTAGTTCACCTAGTTCCTCACAACCAGGTCTAGTTCACATAGTTCCTCACAACCAGGTCTAGTTCACCTAGTTCCTCACCTAGTTCCTCACAACCAGGTCTAGTTCACCTAGTTCCTCACAACCAGGTCTAGTTCACCTAGTTCCTCACAACCAGGTCTAGTTCACCTAGTTCCTCACAACCAGAGCGAGTTCACCTAGTTCCTCACCTAGTTCCTCACAACCAGGTCTAGTTCACCTAGCTTCTCACAACCAGGTCTAGTTCACCTAGTTCCTCACCTAGTTCCTCACAGCCAGAGCAAGTTCACCTAGTTCCTCACAACCAGGTCTAGTTGACCTAGTTCCTCACAACCAGGTCTAGTTCACCTAGCTCCTCAAAACCAGTTCAGAGAGAGAGAGAGAGCTTTGACTATGTACAGACTCGATGAACATAGCCTTGCTCCTGAGAAAGGATGCCGTAGGCAGACATGGCTCTCAAGAGAAGACAGGCTATGTGCACACTGCCCACAATATGAGGTGGAAACTGAGCTGCACTTCATGCACCTCTGGCCCAATGTTTGAACATATTAGAGATAACATTTTTCCCTCAGATTACACAGATCCACAAAGAATTCGAAAACAAACCCGATTTTGATAAACTCCCATATCTACCTGGTGAAATTCCACAGTGTGCAATCACAGCAGCAAGATTTGTGACCTGTTACCACAAGAAAAGGTCAAAAAGTGAAGAACAAACACAATTGTAAATACAACCAATATTTATGCTTATTTATTTTCCCTTGTGTACTTTAACCATTTGTACATTGTTACAACACTGTATATATATATATAATATGACATTTGTAATGTCTTTATTGTTTTCAAACTTCTGTATGTGTAATGTTTACTGTCAATTTATATTGTTTATTTCACTTTGTATATTATCTACCTCACTTGCTTTGGCAATGTTAACATATGTTTCCCATGTGAATAAAGCCCCTTGAATTGAATTGAATTGAGAGAGAGAGAGAGAGAGAGAGAGAGAGAGAGAGAGAGAGAGAGAGAGAGAGAGAGAGAGAGAGAGAGAGAGAGAGAGAGAGAGAGAGAGACTTGGGATCAACACAAAAATCTGATGCAACATTACTGTATTTTTCAGTAATCCACAACATCACTGTATTATTGAGTAATAACCACAAATATGATATCAGCATGATCAGACATTGACAGGGATCAGACACACACACAAACACACAAAAACAAACACACGCTCACAAACACACACACAACCTCAACCGAGCGATCTGACATGGCTAGATGCCAAAAGAGTCAACTCCAAGTCAAGTAGGAGTAATTAAATTGGAGAAGGTTTTGAGTTGGTTGAGACAGTATAACAAGGAGTGAGCCATTAAAAACTCGTACGAATGATTAAATCCCCTCTACGACCTACTGCAGTGCTCTGACACCATTCGTATTCACATGGCAAAAAAAGCACTCAAGAGAGAGAAACACACACACACACACAAAAACCAGGCATATGAAATTAACCTTTATTTTGTGATTGATTCCCCGTTAGGGAAGAGACACCAGGAAGCACATTACACACCCAAGCCGTATATCAGAGACAGCCCAGTGTAGTCCACACTACTGGTCTAGTGTGGTAGAGACAGTCCACTGTAGTCCACACTACTGGTCTAGTGTGGTAGAGACAGCCCACTGTAGTCCACACTACTGGTCTAGTGCGGTAGAGACAGTCCACTGTAGTCCACACTACTGATCTAGTGTGGTAGAGACAGTCCACTGTAGTCCACACTACTGGTCTAGTGTGGTAGAGACAGCCCAGTGTAGTCCACACTACTGGTCTAGTGTGGTAGAGACAGCCCAGTGTAGTCCACACTACTGGTCTAGTGTGGTAGAGACAGTCCACTGTAGTCCACACTACTGGTCTAGTGTGGTAGAGACAGTCCACTGTAGTCCACACTACTGGTCTAGTGTGGTAGAGACAGCCCACTGTAGTCCACACTACTGGTCTAGTGTGGTAGAGACAGTCCACTGTAGTCCACACTACTGGTCTAGTGTGGTAGAGACAGTCCACTGTAGTCCACACTACTGATCTAGTGTGGTAGAGACAGCCCACTTTAGTCCACACTACTGATCTAGTGTGGTAGAGACAGCCCACTGTAGTCCACACTATTGATCTAGTGTGGTAGAGACAGCCCACTGTAGTCCACACTACTGGTCAAGTGTGACAGAGCTCCATTTACAGCTTCACTGAAGTCAGCAGAAGAACAGGAACCAAACCCACTAAAACATTCTGGGATGTAATAATCCCATTACTGGGTTACCTTTACCGCCCTCGTTCTGGTGTGTGTGCTAGTGTATGTGTGTGTGTGTGTGTGTGTGTGTGTGTGTGTGTGTGTGTGTGTGTGTGTGTGTGTGTGTGTGTGTGTGTGTGTGTGTGTCACAAACACTCACACACACACACACACACACACACACCCACACACACACACACACACACACACACACACACACACACACTCACACACACTCTCACACAAACGTGTCAGTTAGTATAACATCTTCAAAGTGCACATCGGAATCACATAAGAAAGATGCATCCTGGAGTTCATGTTCTGTTAAGATGAATAACCATAATGTAAATGGAATTTCTGTCATTCTGAGCACCGTGGGTGGATGCCCTAATCTGGTTAAGCACCCAATGCATATTCCTCACGGAAACCCTGACAAACACACAAACACACACACTCCCCAGTGGATAACATTCTCCACATACACTCCCCAGTCTATATTCTCCATTCATTTCAGACATGTCTATGGCATCTACCAGATCTTTATATAGATGAGGCCTCCCTCGTCTAACCCCCCCCCCTCGTTTAACCACACCCCCTCCTCTAACCACCCCCCTCCTCTAACCACACACCCCTCCTCTTACCACCCCCCTCCTCTAACCACACACCCCTCCTCTAACCACCCCCTCCTCTAACCACACACCCCTCCTCTAACCACCCCCCTCCTCTAACCACACACCCCTAAACTAACCACCACCCCTGCTCTAACCACCCCCTCCTCTAACCACACCCCTCCTCTAACAACACACCCCCTTGTCTAACCACACCCCCTCGTCTAAACACACCTCTCCTCTAACCACTCCCCTTCTCTAACCACCCCCCTCCTCGCCTGTTACTGCTATCCCCATGACTCAGTCACTGTTACTGCTATCCCCATGACTCAGTCACTGTTACTGCTATCCCCATGACTCAGTCACTGTTACTGCTATCCCCATGACTCAGTCACTGTTACTGCTATCCCCAGGACTCAGTCACTGTTACTGCTATCCCCATGACTCAGTCACTGTTACTGCTATCCCCATGACTCAGTCACTGTTACTGCTATCCCCATGACTCAGTCACTGTTACTGCTATCCCCAGGACTCAGTCACTGTTACTGCTATCCCCAGGACTCAGTCACTGTTACTGCTATCCCCATGACTCAGTCACTGTTACTGCTATCCCCATGACTCAGTCACTGTTACTGCTATCCCCAGGACTCAGTCACTGTTACTGCTATCCCCAGGACTCAGTCACTGTTACTGCTATCCACATGACTCAGTCACTGTTACTGCTATCCCCAGGACTCAGTCACTGTTACTGCTATCCCCATGACTCAGTTACTGTTACTGCTATCCCCATGACTCAGTCACTGTTACTGCTATCCCCAGGACTCAGTCACTGTTACTGCTATCCCCATGACTCAGTCACTGTTACTGCTATCCCCAGGACTCAGTCACTGTTACTGCTATCCCCAGGACTCAGTCACTGTTACTGCTATCCCCAGGACTCAGTCACTGTTACTGCTATACCCAGGACTCAGTCACTGTTACTGCTATCCCCAGGACTCAGTCACTGTTACTGCTATCCCCATGACTCAGTCACTGTTACTGCTATCCCCAGGACTCAGTCACTGTTACTGCTATCCCCAGGACTCAGTCACTGTTACTGCTATCCCCAGGACTCAGTCACTGTTACTGCTATCCCCAGGACTCAGTCACTGTTACTGCTATCCCCATGACTCAGTCACTGTTACTGCTATACCCATGACTCAGTCACTGTTACTCCTATCCCCATGACTCAGTCACTGTTACTGCTATCCCCAGGACTCAGTCACTGTTACTGCTATCCCCATGACTCAGTCACTGTTACTGCTATCCCCAGGACTCAGTCACTGTTACTGCTATCCCCAGGACTCAGTCACTGTTACTGCTATCCCCAGGACTCAGTCACTGTTACTGCTATCCCCATGACTCAGTCACTGTTACTGCTATCCCCAGGACTCAGTCACTGTTACTGCTATCCCCAGGACTCAGTCACTGTTACTGCTATCCCCATGACTCAGTCACTGTTACTGCTATCCGCAGGACTCAGTCACTGTTACTGCTATACCCATGACTCAGTCACTGTTACTGCTATCCCCAGGACTCAGTCACTGTTACTGCTATCCCCATGACTCAGTCACTGTTACTGCTATCCGCAGGACTCAGTCACTGTTACTGCTATCCCCAGGACTCAGTCACTGTTACTGCTATCCCCATGACTCAGTCACTGTTACTCCTATCCCCAGGACTCAGTCACTGTTACTGCTATCCCCAGGACTCAGTCACTGTTACTGCTATCCCCATGACTCAGTCACTGTTACTGCTATCCCCATGACTCAGTCACTGTTACTGCTATCCGCAGGACTCAGTCACTGTTACTGCTATACCCATGACTCAGTCACTGTTACTGCTATCCCCAGGACTCAGTCACTGTTACTGCTATACCCATGACTCAGTCACTGTTACTGCTATCCCCAGGACTCAGTCACTGTTACTGCTATCCCCATGACTCAGTCACTGTTACTGCTATCCGCAGGACTCAGTCACTGTTACTGCTATACCCATGACTCAGTCACTGTTACTGCTATCCCCAGGACTCAGTCACTGTTACTGCTATCCGCAGGACTCAGTCACTGTTACTGCTATCCCCAGGACTCAGTCACTGTTACTGCTATCCCCAGGACTCAGTCACTGTTACTGCTATCCCCATGACTCAGTCACTGTTACTGCTATCCGCAGGACTCAGTCACTGTTACTGCTATACCCATGACTCAGTCACTGTTACTGCTATCCCCAGGACTCAGTCACTGTTACTGCTATCCCCAGGACTCAGTCACTGTTACTGCTATCCCCATGACTCAGTCACTGTTACTGCTATCCGCAGGACTCAGTCACTGTTACTGCTATCCCCAGGACTCAGTCACTGTTACTCCTATCCCCAGGACTCAGTCACTGTTACTGCTATCCCCAGGACTCAGTCACTGTTACTGCTATCCCCAGGACTCAGTCACTGTTACTGCTATCCCCAGGACTCAGTCACTGTTACTGCTATCCCCAGGACTCAGCCACTGTTACTGCTATCCCCAGGACTCAGTCACTGTTACTGCTATCCCCATGACTCAGTCACTGTTACTGCTATCCCCAGGACTCAGTCACTGTTACTGCTATCCCCAGGACTCAGTCACTGTTACTGCTATCCCCAGGACTCAGTCACTGTTACTGCTATCCCCAGGACTCAGTCACTGTTACTCTATCCCCATGACTCAGTCACTGTTACTGCTATCCCCAGGACTCAGTCACTGTTACTGCTATCCCCAGGACTCAGTCACTGTTACTGTTACTGCTATCCCCATGACTCAGTCACTGTTACTGCTATACCCATGACTCAGTCACTGTTACTGCTATACCCATGACTCAGTCACTGTTACTGCTATCCCCATGACTCAGCCACTGTTACTGCTATCCCCAGGACTCAGTCACTGTTACTGCTATCCCCAGGACTCAGTCACTGTTACTGCTATCCCCATGACTCAGTCACTGTTACTGCTATCCCCAGGACTCAGTCACTGTTACTGCTATCCCCATGACTCAGTCACTGTTACTGCTATACCCATGACTCAGTCACTGTTACTGCTATACCCAGGACTCAGTCACTGTTACTGCTATCCCCATGACTCAGTCACTGTTACTGCTATCCCCAGGACTCAGCCACTGGTACTGCTATACCCAGGACTCAGTCACTGTTACTGCTATCCCCATGACTCAGTCACTGTTACTGCTATCCCCAGGACTCAGTCACTGTTACTGCTATCCCCATGACTCAGTCACTGTTACTGCTATCCCCAGGACTCAGTCACTGTTACTGCTATCCCCAGGACTCAGTCACTGTTACTGCATCCCCAGGACTCAGTCACTGTTACTGCTATCCCCAGGACTCAGTCACTGTTACTGCTATCCCCAGGACTCAGTCACTGTTACTGCTATCCCCAGGACTCAGTCACTGTTACTGCTATCCCCAGGACTCAGTCACTGTTACTGCTATCCCCAGGACTCAGTCACTGTTACTGCTATCCCCAGGACTCAGTCACTGTTACTGCTATCCCCAGGACTCAGTCACTGTTATCCCCAGGACTGACTCAGTCACTGTTACTGCTATCCCCATGACTCAGTCACTGTTACTGCTATCCCCAGGACTCAGTCACTGTTACTGCTATCCCCAGGACTCAGTCACTGTTACTGCTATCCCCAGGACTCAGTCACTGTTACTGCTATCCCCAGGACTCAGTCACTGTTACTGCTATCCCCAGGACTCAGTCACTGTTACTGCTATCCCCATGACTCAGCCACTGTTACTGCTATCCCCATGACTCAGTCACTGTTACTGCTATCCCCAGGACTCAGTCACTGTTCCCCACTGCTATCCCCATGACTCAGTCACTGTTACTGCTATCCCCATGACTCAGTCACTGTTACTGCTATCCCCAGGACTCAGCCACTGTTACTGCTATCCCCATGACTCAGTCACTGTTATTCCTATCCCCATGACTCAGTCACTGTTACTGCTATCCCCATGACTCAGTCACTGTTACTGCTATCCCCATGACTCAGTCACTGTTACTGCTATCCCCATGACTCAGTCACTGTTACTGCTATCCCCAGGACTCAGTCACTGTTACTGCTATCCCCATGACTCAGTCACTGTTACTGCTATCCCCATGACTCAGTCACTGTTACTGCTATCCCCATGACTCAGTCACTGTTACTGCTATCCCCATGACTCAGTCACTGTTACTGCTATCCCAATGACTCAGTCACTGTTACTGCTATCCCCAGGACTCAGTCACTGTTACTGCTATCCCCATGACTCAGTCACTGTTACTGCTATCCCCAGGACTCAGTCACTGTTACTGCTATCCCCAGGACTCAGTCACTGTTACTGCTATCCCCAGGACTCAGTCACTGTTACTGCTATCCCCAGGACTCAGTCACTGTTACTGCTATCCCCATGACTAAGTCACTGTTACTGCTATCCGCAGGACTCAGTCACTGTTACTGCTATCCCCAGGACTCAGTCACTGTTACTCCTATCCCCAGGACTCAGTCACTGTTACTGCTATCCCCAGGACTCAGTCACTGTTACTGCTATCCCCATGACTCAGCCACTGTTACTGCTATCCCCATGACTCAGCCACTGTTACTGCTATCCCCAGGACTCAGCCACTGTTACTGCTATCCCCAGGACTCAGTCACTGTTACTGCTATCCCCAGGACTCAGTCACTGTTACTGCTATCCCCATGACTCAGTCACTGTTACTGCTATCCCCAGGACTCAGTCACTGTTACTGCTATCCCCAGGACTCAGTCACTGTTACTGCTATCCCCAGGACTCAGTCACTGTTACTGCTATCCCCAGGACTCAGTCACTGTTACTGCTATCCCCATGACTCAGCCACTGTTACTGCTATCCCCATGACTCAGTCACTGTTACTGCTATCCCCAGGACTCAGTCACTGTTACTGCTATCCCCATGACTCAGCCACTGTTACTGCTATCCCCATGACTCAGTCACTGTTACTGCTATCCCCATGACTCAGCCACTGTTACTGCTATCCCCATGACTCAGTCACTGTTACTGCTATCCCCAGGACTCAGCCACTGTTACTGCTATCCCCATGACTCAGTCACTGTTACTCCTATCCCCATGACTCAGTCACTGTTACTGCTATCCCCATGACTCAGTCACTGTTACTGCTATACCCATGACTCAGTCACTGTTACTGCTATCCCCAGGACTCAGTCACTGTTACTGCTATCCCCAGGACTCAGTCACTGTTACTGCTATCCCCAGGACTCAGTCACTGTTACTGCTATCCCCAGGACTCAGTCACTGTTACTGCTATCCCCATGACTCAGTCACTGTTACTGCTATACCCATGACTCAGTCACTGTTACTGCTATACCCATGACTCAGTCACTGTTACTGCTATCCCCATGACTCAGCCACTGTTACTGCTATCCCCAGGACTCAGTCACTGTTACTGCTATCCCCAGGACTCAGTCACTGTTACTGCTATCCCCAGGACTCAGTCACTGTTACTGCTATCCCCAGGACTCAGTCACTGTTACTGCTATACCCATGACTCAGTCACTGTTACTGCTATCCCCATGACTCAGTCACTGTTACTGCTATCCCCATGACTCAGTCACTGTTACTGCTATCCCAATGACTCAGTCACTGTTACTGCTATCCCCAGGACTCAGTCACTGTTACTGCTATCCCCATGACTCAGTCACTGTTACTGCTATCCCCAGGACTCAGTCACTGTTACTGCTATCCCCAGGACTCAGTCACTGTTACTGCTATCCCCAGGACTCAGTCACTGTTACTGCTATCCCCAGGACTCAGTCACTGTTACTGCTATCCCAATGACTCAGTCACTGTTACTGCTATCCCCAGGACTCAGTCACTGTTACTGCTATCCCCAG
Source organism: Oncorhynchus masou masou (assembly GCF_036934945.1). Classification (NCBI taxonomy): domain Eukaryota; kingdom Metazoa; phylum Chordata; class Actinopteri; order Salmoniformes; family Salmonidae; genus Oncorhynchus; species Oncorhynchus masou. The sequence continues at coordinate 88,854,955 of NC_088224.1, forward strand.
GACTCAGTCACTGTTACTGCTATCCCCAGGACTCAGTCACTGTTACTGCTATCCCCATGAGTCAGTCACTGTTACTGCTATCCCCAGGACTCAGTCACTGTTACTGCTATCCCCAGGACTCAGTCACTGTTACTGCTATCCCCATGACTCAGTCACTGTTACTGCTATCCCCATGACTCAGTCACTGTTACTGCTATCCCCAGGACTCAGTCACTGTTACTGCTATCCCCATGACTCAGTCACTGTTACTGCTATCCCCAGGACTCAGTCACTGTTACTGCTATCCCCATGACTCAGTCACTGTTACTGCTATCCCCAGGACTCAGTCACTGTTACTGCTATCCCCATGACTCAGTCACTGTTACTGCTATCCCCAGGACTCAGTCACTGTTACTGCTATCCCCATGACTCAGTCACTGTTACTGCTATCCCCAGGACTCAGTCACTGTTACTGCTATCCCCATGACTCAGTCACTGTTACTGCTATCCCCATGACTCAGTCACTGTTACTGCTATCCCCAGGACTCAGCCACTGTTACTGCTATCCCCAGGACTCAGTCACTGTTACTGCTATCCCCAGGACTCAGTCACTGTTACTGCTATCCCCAGGACTCAGTCACTGTTACTGCTATCCCCATGACTCAGTCACTGTTACTGCTATCCCCAGGACTCAGTCACTGTTACTGCTATCCCCATGACTCAGTCACTGTTACTGCTATCCCCAGGACTCAGTCACTGTTACTGCTATCCCCATGACTCAGTCACTGTTACTGCTATCCCCAGGACTCAGTCACTGTTACTGCTATCCCCATGACTCAGTCACTGTTACTGCTATCCCCATGACTCAGTCACTGTTACTGCTATCCCCAGGACTCAGCCACTGTTACTGCTATCCCCAGGACTCAGTCACTGTTACTGCTATCCCCAGGACTCAGTCACTGTTACTGCTATCCCCAGGACTCAGTCACTGTTACTGCTATCCCCATGACTCAGTCACTGTTACTGCTATCCCCAGGACTCAGTCACTGTTACTGCTATCCCCATGACTCAGTCACTGTTACTGCTATCCCCAGGACTCAGTCACTGTTACTGCTATCCCCAGGACTCAGTCACTGTTACTGCTATCCCCTTTACCAGACAGGAAACGGGGGAGGAATACCAACAATGAGACAATTGACTATTTCACCCCAGCGAATACTGACAAAGCTGAATACCAAACATTGTGTGTGTGTGTGTGTGTGTGTGTGTGTGTGTGTGTGTGTGTGTGTGTGTGTGTGTGTGTGTGTGTGTGTGTGTGTGTGTGTGTGTGTGTGTGTGTGTGTGTGTGTGTGTGTGTGTGTGTGTGTGTGTGTGTGTGTGTGTGTGTGCGCTCGCATGCGTGGACCCTGATCATCTCTGTCGGCATATACAAAAGAGTTCAGATCAAAGCTGATCAAATCACTGAGGCCCAGGCCAATCAAACACTGTATAATTGGGTCAATGAGAGATGGGGCTCTGTGATGGCCCAATGAACAAAGGCTGCCTCCGTCGCCGTCAGAACTTACCGAACACTACAGGACAGGACAGGACAAGACAGAACTGGAGTGAACAAGACAGTACAGGACAGGATAAGACAGGAAAAGACAGAACTGGTGTGAACAAGACAGGACAAGACAGGACAGGACAGGACAAGACAGGACAGGACATGATAAGACAGGACAAGACAGGACAGGGTAAGACAGGACAAGACAGAACTGGAGTGAACAAGACAGGACAAGACAGGGCAGGACAGGATAAGACAGGACAAGACAGGACAGGACATGATAAGACAGGACAAGACAGGACAGGGCATGATAAGACAGGACAAGACAGGACAGGATAAGACAGGACAAGACAGAACTGGAGTGAACAAGACAGAACAAGACAGGACATGATAAGACAGGACAAGACAGGACAGGACATGATAAGACAGGACAAGACAGGACAGGATAAGACAGGACAAGACAGAACTGGAGTGAACAAGACAGGACAGAACAGGACAGGACATGATAAGACAGGACAAGACAGGACAGAACAGAACTGGACATGTCACACATAATACAGCACACAGACCTGGTTTAAATACTTGTTCTTTTCCACCATCAAGTCAAATCAAATGTATAATTTCTAAAGCCTTTTTACATCAGCAGATGTCCCCAAGTGTCTTTCTCATAATCTCAGATCAATTTGACCACAGGTCCTGGCCCAAAATACAGTATCTTCGTTATTATTACCTGTCATCATCATCATCCTCAACTTTAGGATTAATTCCTTTTCGATACTGAACTGAACTGAAATCCAAATCCATATCAGAAATTGAGAAAACTTGCCCAATGAATTTCTGTGAGGATCATGATGACTGTCTAGAATCTTAATTTGTTATTCATATCCATACTCATATCCATGTTGATCCTCATAGCCATATTCATACTCATATCCATGTTGATCCTCATAGCCATATTCATACTCATATCTATACTAATATATATACTCATATCCATATTCATACTCATATCTATATTCATACTCATATCCATATTCATCCTAATATCCATCATCATATCAACATTCATATCCATCTATCTATATTCATATCCATATCCATGTTCATACTCATATCTCAACTAATATCTATATTCATATTCATATTCATATCCATACTAATATCTATATCCATATTCATACACATATCATATTCATAACCACACTAATATCTATATTCATATCCATACTAATATCTATATTCATATCCATACTAATATCTATATTCATATCCATACTAATATATATATTCATATCTATACTAATATCTATATTCATATCTATACTCGTACCCATATGAATATCGGTATTCATACTCATATCCATAGCCATACTAATATCTATATCCATATTCATATCCATACACATATCCATACTAATATATATAAATTCATATCCATACTAATATATATATATTCATATGTATACTAGTATCCATATTCATATCCATACTAATATCTATATTCATATCCATACTAATATCTATATTCATATCCATACTAATATATATATATATTCATATCCATACTAATATATATATATTCATATCTATACTAATATATATATATTCATATCTATACTAGTATCCATATTCATATCCATACTAATATCAATATTCATATCCATACTAATATCTGTATTCATATCCATACTAATATCAATATTCATATCCATACTAATATATATATTCATATCCATACTTAATATCTATATTCATATCCATACTAATATATATATTCATATCCATACTAATATCTATATTCATATCCATACTAATATATATATATATTCATATCCATACTAATATATATATTCATATCTATACTAATATATATATTCATATCTATACCAATATATATATTCATATCCATACTATATCTATATTCATATCCATACTAATATATATATTCATATCCATACTAATATATATATTCATATCCATACTAATATATATATTCATATCCATACTAATATATATATTCAAATCCATACTCATATCCATACTAATATATATATTCATATCCGTACTAAATAAATATTCATATCCATACTAATATATATATTCATATCCATACTAATATATATATTCAAATCCATACTCATATCCATACTAATATATATATTCATATCCATACTAATATATATTCATATCCATACTAATATCTATATTCATATCCATACTATATCTATATTCATATCCATACTAATATATATATTCATATCCATACTAATATATATATTCATATCCATACTAATATATATATTCATATCCATACTAATATATATATTCAAATCCATACCCATATCCATACTAATATATATATTCATATCCATACTAATATATATATATTCATATCCATACTAATATATATATTCATATCCATACTATATCTATATTCATATCCATACTAATATATATATTCATATCCATACTAATATATATATTCATATCCATACTAATATATATATATTCATATCCATACTAATATATATATATTCATATCCATACTAATATCTATATTCATATCCATACTATATCTATATTCATATCCATACTAATATATATATTCATATCCATACTAATATATATATTCATATCCATACTAATATATATATTCATATCTATACTAATATCTATATTCATATCCATACTAATATCTATATTCATATCCATACTAATATCTATATTCATATCCATACTAATATATATATTCATATCCATACTAATATATATATATTCATATCTATACTAATATATATATTCATATCCATACTAATATATATATTCATATCCATACTAATATCTATATATTCATATCTATACTAATATATATATTCATATCCATACTAATATATATATATTCATATCTATACTAATATATATATTCATATCCATACTAATATATATATTCATATCCATACTAATATCTATATTCATATCCATACTAATATATATATTCATATCCATACTAATATATATATTCATATCCATACTAATATATATATTCAAATCCATACTCATATCCATACTAATATATATATTCATATCCGTACTAAATAAATATTCATATCCATACTAATATATATATTCAAATCCATACTCATATCCATACTAATATATATATTCATATCCATACTAATATATATATTCATATCCATACCAATATCTATATTCATATCCATACTATATCTATATTCATATCCATACTAATATATATATTCATATCCATACTAATATATATATTCATATCCATACTAATATATATATTTATATCTATACTAATATCTATATTCATATCCATACTAATATCTATATTCATATCCATACTAATATCTATATTCATATCCATACTAATATATATATATATTCATATCCATACTAATATATATATATATTCATATCTATACTAATATCTATATTCATATCCATACTAATATATATATATTCATATCCATACTAATATATATATTCATATCCATACTAATATATATATTCATATCTATACTAATATCTATATTCATATCCATACTAATATATATATTCATATCCATACTAATATATATATATTCATATCCATACTAATATATATTCATATCTATACTAATATCTATATTCATATCCATACTAATATATATATTCATATCCATACTAATATCTATATTCATATCCATACTAATATCTATATTCATATCCATACTAATATATATATTCATATCCATACTAATATATATATATTCATATCTATACTAATATATATATTCATATCCATACTAATATATATATTCATATCCATACTAATATCTATATATTCATATCTATACTAATATATATATTCATATCCATACTAATATATATATATTCATATCTATACTAATATATATATTCATATCCATACTAATATATATATTCATATCCATACTAATATCTATATTCATATCCATACTAATATATATATTCATATCCATACTAATATATATATTCATATCCATACTAATATATATATTCAAATCCATACTCATATCCATACTAATATATATATTCATATCCGTACTAAATAAATATTCATATCCATACTAATATATATATTCAAATCCATACTCATATCCATACTAATATATATATTCATATCCATACTAATATATATATTCATATCCATACCAATATCTATATTCATATCCATACTATATCTATATTCATATCCATACTAATATATATATTCATATCCATACTAATATATATATTCATATCCATACTAATATATATATTTATATCTATACTAATATCTATATTCATATCCATACTAATATCTATATTCATATCCATACTAATATCTATATTCATATCCATACTAATATATATATATATTCATATCCATACTAATATATATATATTCATATCTATACTAATATCTATATTCATATCCATACTAATATATATATATTCATATCCATACTAATATATATATTCATATCCATACTAATATATATATTCATATCTATACTAATATCTATATTCATATCCATACTAATATATATATTCATATCCATACTAATATATATATATTCATATCCATACTAATATATATTCATATCTATACTAATATCTATATTCATATCCATACTAATATATATATATTCATATCCATACTAATATCTATATTCATATCCATACTAATATCTATATTCATATCCATACTAATATCTATATTCATATCCATACTAATATCTATATTCATATCCATACTAATATATATATTCATATCCATACTAATATCTATATTCATATCCATACTAATATCTATATTCATATCCATACTAATATCTATATTCATATCCATACTAATATCTATATTCATATCCATACTAATATCTATATTCATATCCATACTAATATATATATTCATATCTATACTAATATCTATATTCATATCCATACTAATATCTATATTCATATCCATATTCATATTAATATTCAGTAACATCCACTCCATACTGAATCCAGTATTAATGACACAATTAGCTGCTGCTGGCCTCATCACTTGTGCTGCACAATGACAACACAAACAAAGACAGAACACTGTCTGAATGGAGACAGGCTGGTAGGCTAATAACTGAAGACGTGACTAGGCTGTTGGTGGATATAAATACGTTGAAGTGGTTTGTGGCGCAGCGTGGAACTAAATCGCATAAGAGTAATGTGATATGATTCAGTTTTAGTGGCTAATCTAAATTCAGCCAGTCTCTGCCCACAACTACACACAGACAATTCCACACCAAACACTGGTGCTACAGATGTTTTCCACACACACGCACGCATGCACACACACACACACACACACACAAACACACACACACACACACACACACACACACAAGGCATGCAGTCATGCACACACATTCTCAATTAGTCCTACACCAAAATGTGTGGCACTCGCGCACTACGGAATGCATATTTCACACTCGGTGGGCTTCTGCCATCTGTTTCATTCAGCTAATGACTGTGGGCTTAGAACTAGTTACTGTAGGTATAATGACTGTGGGCTTAGAACTAGTTACTGTAGGTATAATGACTGTGGGCTTAGAACTAGGTACTGTAGGTATAATGACTGTGGGCTTAGAACTAGTTACTGTAGGTATAATGACTGTGGGCTTAGAACTAGTTACTGTAGGTATAATGACTGTGGGCTTAGAACTAGGTACTGTAGGTATAATGACTGTGGGCTTAGAACTAGTTACTGTAGGTATAATGACTGTGGGCTTAGAACTAGTTACTGTAGGTATAATGACTGTGGGCTTAGAACTAGTTACTGTAGGTATAATGACTGTGGGCTTAGAACTAGTTACTGTAGGTATAATGACTGTGGGCTTAGAACTAGTTACTGTAGGTATAATGACTGTGGGCTTAGAACTAGTTACTGTAGGTATAATGACTGTGGGCTTAGAACTAGTTACTGTAGGTATAATGACTGTGGGCTTAGAACTAGTTACTGTAGGTATAATGACTGTGGGCTTAGAACTAGTTACTGTAGGTATAATGACTGTGGGCTTAGAACTAGTTACTGTAGGTATACGGACTGTGGGCTCAGTACTAGTTACAGTAGGTATACTGACTGTGGGCTCAGTACTAGTTACAGTAGGTATATGGACTGTGGGCTCAGTACTAGTTACTGTAGGTCTACTGACTGTGGGCTCAGTACTAGTTACTGTAGGTATACTGACTGTGGGCTCAGTACTAGTTACAGTAGGTCTACTGACTGTGGGCTCAGTACTAGTTACAGTAGCTATACTGACTGTGGGCTCAGTACTAGTTACAGTAGCTATACTGACTGTGGGCTCAGTACTAGTTACAGTAGGTATACTGACTGTGGGCTCAGTACTAGTTACAGTAGGTCTCCTCAGTAAGATCTAAGCACGGACACCTGTCAGGGACCTGGAGAGCTCTGTAACTGGGGAAAACAACTCACTCTACATTCTAACCCATCTTTTGCATACACACAGATCTGTTATCTAATTTGATCATTCTTTTGTCGCAGATCATTGTCATGCACAGCAGGAAATGCAAATTCTAAATATTCAAGGTTTAAAAAGGCTTCTAAAGTTTGTAATTTCCACTTAAAACGTCAGACTTGATTTGCCCTAACGAAAAATGTATCAACCCCGACAAGAATTTACATTTCCTGATGCTGCAGGATTATTTTCCTACTGTGAGAAGAGGGCCAAATGAAAACACCTCATATGCACTCTATAGTCTATGCAAAACCCACTCACAATACCTGTCTCATTACCAATGAGAGACAACACTCCTGAATCTCTCACACACACTGTACCAATAAAGACACACACACACACACACACACACACACACACACCTACATGTCTGTCTGTTTGTCTGTCACTCACCTAGCTGAGCCAGTCTGCATATCGATGGCACAGCCACGAAGCCGCCAACATGGTAGACCCTAAGGGCAAGCAGCGTCGTCACGGCTACCACAGATGGACGGGAGCACGGGTTTGATTGCTCCTTCTGACCACAGAACATGTCCGTGTCCCTTTAGCTCAGAGAGCTAACACAGTCCCAGAGCCCACTATTGTTTCACACAAAAACACAACCTGTGACTACCCAGCTCAGAGAAAATCTGACAGTCTATGGTTTCGTCTTGACTTCTAGTCCAGCATGGAGACTCTGTAGAACATCACCTAGTCAACAACTAGCCATCCAATTGTATCACATCTCCTTCCAAGAGCTTTCTCTCTTTCTCTGAAATCGAATTAAGTCGTTCACACACCGAGACAGCAGTCCCCTGGCCCCCCCATCTGTCTATCCCACGCCCTCTCTCCTCCCCCTCTCCTCTCCTCTCCTACCTCTCTCTCTGAAGCTCTGAAGGCCTTTTGAACTTGTGCAGCTGTGTGTGTGGCTGCTCACATGCTGCCCTGCACAGGGATGTACTGGGAAGAGGCCATTAATACATTGTTCTGTTGTGGAGATTGAAGTCCAAATGGACACAAAGAGGAGAGGAGCAGGCCCGACATGTATTCATCCTGGTGTGTGTGTGTACCAGATAGGGTCAATCTAGCCCACTTGGGAGTTAAGTGGGGTTAAAAGAGTGACACACACACACTGTGGGCTCAGTACTACACAGGGGCTCCAGAGTGGTGCAGCAGTCTAAGACACTGCATCGAAATGCTAGAGGCATCACTACAGACCCGGGTTCAATACCGGACTGTGTCGCAGCCGACTGCGACCGGGAGACCCGTGAGGCGGCACACAATTGGCCCTTGTGTTGGCGGGCCGGGCGCATACACGCTGACTTCGGTCGCCAGCTATACCGTGTTTCCTCCGACACATTGGTGCGGCTGGTTTCCTGGTTAAAACGTGCAGTGTGTCAAGAAGCATTGCGGCTTGACGGGGTCGTTTTTCGGAGGAAACCTTGGCTCTCGAACTCCGCCTCTTCCCAGTCTGTACAGGAGATGCAGTGATGGGACAAGACTGTAACTACCAATTGGGGAGAAAAACGGGAAAAAGTACAAAAAAATACAAATAAATGCATAATAACACTTCGTAACAGGGGACCTGTGATTGTGTTCATGAGATTGTAGGTAGGTACCCTGTGCGTGCAGGTGAATGTTATGGTCTGTTAGCATGTCTTCGGTTAAATACAGAGAAAAGTGAGTCAGAATATCTAAGCTGTTTTTTTTTTTATCCTAGTTAGTAGGATCTGGATTGGATCCCAGCTTCGAGCTTCGTGAAAACGAGTTAGATAGGACAATATGACAATATGTTTTTCTGAATTTAGGCTTAGGGTGGTTTGATTAAAATGTGTGGTTAGAAAAAGACACTGCACTTCCATCCTCTCGAGCATGGCCAGACAGTGATGACTGGACTTGGGTAGTATACAGTATTGACCGTATTTCAGGGTATTATGAAGTACTGATGGTAGGATTGTCAATACCGCCTCATATTTTATACAGTATTTACCATATATTGGGGTATTTTGAAGTACTGATGGTAGGATTGTCAATACTGTCATATTTTATACAGTATTTAACATATATTGGGGTATTTTGAAGTACTGATGGTAGGATTGTCAATACTGTCATATTTTATACAGTATTTACCATATATTGGGGTATTTTGAAGTACTGATGGTATGATTGTCAATACTGTCATATTTTATTCAGTATTGACTGTATTTCAGGGTATTATGAAGTACTGATGGTAGGATTGTCAATACCGCCTCATATTTTATACAGTATTTACCATATATTGGGGTATTTTGAAGTACTGATGGTATGATTGTCAATACTGTCATATTTTATTCAGTATTGACTGTATTTCAGGGTATTTTGAAGTACTGATGGTAGGATTGTCAATACCGCCTCATATTTTATACAGTATTTACCATATATCGGGGTATTTTGAAGTACTGATGGTATGATTGTCAATACTGTCATATTTTATTCAGTATTGACTGTTTTTCAGGGTATTTTGAAGTACTGATGGTAGGATTGTCAATACCGTCATATTTTATACAGTATTTACCATATATCGGGGTATTTTGCAGTACTGATGGGATGATTTTCAATACCGTCACATTTTTATTCACAAAAAAACAGTCACATGGTAAGCTTGTTAACGAAGAGCACATGGAGCAAACTGACGGTCCACTTCTGAGCTGCACCAGAGAAGGGATCAGGATATACTTGAAATTCAATACTAACGTTTTCTCAATATCTTAGAAGTTAACTATACAAGATATTCCATATATATTTTCTCCAGCTCAGGGCTCCAGCTATGAATTTGGTTCGCTAACTTACTAGCTATAATGTTAGGTGGCTATCTTGCAATAACAAGCTTCTTGGTTACAGCAGAGACAAACGCCTTTTGTTTAGCTTTATGAGCTGGGTTGTCTGTCCCTGCAATTAGTTTAAATCCGCTAGTACTTTGTTATTATTTGTTAGCATACAACAGTGCGTTTGGAAAGTATTCAAACCCCTTTACCTTTTCCACATTTTGGTATGTTACAGCCTTATTTTAGAATTGATTCAATAGGATTTTTTCCTCATCAAACTACACACAAACAGGATTTTAGACATTTTTGCTCATTTATATAAAATAAAAATAAATGTAATATCATATGTACACAAGTATTTGGACCACTACAGACAATTCCTTTGACCTCATATCTTGGTTTTTGCTCTGACATGCACTGTCAACTGTGGAACCTTATATAGACAGACAGGTGTGTGCCTTTCCAAATCATGTCCAATCAATTGAATTTACCACAGGTGGACTCCAATCAAGTTGTAGAAAGATCTCAAGGATGATCAATGGAGACAGGATGCACCTGAGCTCAATTTCGAGTCTCATAGCAAAGGGTCTGAATATTTCTGTAAATAAGCTATTTATGTTTTTTCTTTTTGATACATTTGCAAAACTGTAGATGTTTTTTGTCAATATGGGGTGTTGTGTGTAGATTGCTGAGAAACATTGTTTATTTAATCCCTAAGTACCCTAAGTGTAGGAACACCTGCTCTTTCCGGACTGACCAGGTGAATCCAGGTGAAAGCTACAACTTGTTAAATCCACTTCAATCAGTGTCGGTGGATCAGTGGTCGCCAACCGGTCTGCATTCCTAGCCGATCACCAAATATGTAATACAAGGTTAATTTAATAAAGCACAGTCTCCTGGTGGGATGGAAAGGCCAATAGCTAAGACGTGGCTGAGTCCTTTACTAGGCTCAGCAGAATTTCCATGTTCTGTGGAAAGAGCTTTAGGGGTCAAAGGAGCAGAAACCGTGAGAACACGGCCATTCATACCTTCAATACTATAAGTATTTTTACCTTTATTTTACTAGGCAAGTCAGTTAAGAACAAATTATTATTTTCAATGATGGGGGAAGAACAACAGATTTGTACCCTGTCAGCTCGGGGATTTGAACTTGAAACCTTTCGCTTACTAGTCCAACGCTGTAACTACTAGGCTACCCTGCCGCTCCAAATGAAAACACACTGTTAGCCTGCATGCTGTATGCACACGGACACATACTGTACATATAGGCAGATACATCATTCGAACTGACATCACTCAGTGCACATCTCTCACATTGACGATGTGGACAAATGGTCCAAGTTAGTCAATACAGACAATGCAAACGTAGACATGACATTAGCTATAAGACTGTGCTCTCGTCAGCATGTGAGTATAATCACTTGACTGACTCATTTGTAAACTACAGGCCTTTCTGTTGTGTTGAAACCAAGTCGTCTAAGTCCAAACTGTAAAAAATGTATTATTACTTATTCGGAATTTGGAAAAAACGCTTTCAGTGCAAACTTATACAACTAAAACCAGATATAAAGTATGTAGAAAAGGTAACAGTGATATTTATTTTTAAATAATATAATCTTTGAGAACTAACAATCATCAACATAAAAGCTAGGCAGTCGGGGAGAAGTGAAAATTCTGAGTGGACAAAACATTAGGAACAACTTCCAGAAAATTGAGGTGAACCAACTTTTTCCCTCAGAACAGCCTGGATTTGTCAATGCATATGGCCTCTACAAGATGTCGAAAGCGGTCCACAGGGATGCTGGCCCATGTTGACCTCAATGCTTCCCACAGTTGTTGGCTGGATGTCCTTTGAGGGGTGGATCATTTTTGATACACACATGGGAAACTGTTGCGTGTGAAAAACCCAGCAGCATTGCAGTTCTTGACACAAAGGCACTTAAAATATTTTGTCTTGCCCATTTACCCACTGAATGGCACACATACACAATCCATGTCTCAATTGTCTCCAGGCTTAAAAAATCCTTCTTTAACCCGTCTCCTCCCCTTCATCTACACTGATTGAAGTAGATCTAACAAGTGACGTCAATAAGGGATCATAGCTTTCAACTGGATTCACTTGGTCAGTCTATGCCATGGAAAAACTATATTTTGTTATTGTGTTTGAGCAATAGAACACTGGATTGATTAGCCATGAAAAAGTGCATAGAATTGCATGAAATTAGCTTTAAAACTGAAACTTTTTCTCTCAGCTACATGGCAAAATGTGTGGAATTGCAGGACATTTGCTTAAAAAAGAGCAAAATGTTCTCACAGCTCCATGGAAAAATGTTACGGATTACAGTTTTGCTCAGTTGCTAAAACACTAAAACCCATTGGCTGAACAAAGTCCTCAGTTGCTAAAACACTAAAACCCTTTGGCTGAACAAAGTTCTCAGTTGCTGAAACACAAAAACCCATTGGCTGAACAAAGTCCTCAGTTGCCTGGACTCAGTTAGCTAATTATGCAGTCTGTTGTCAATACCTTAAACCATTTCACATGGTAAAACACCATTTGCAGATCTCACTTAGACTTTTCAGCAAAACTCTAAACACATTCTCATTCTCAAAACACATTCTGCACTCTAATGCACATGTCAGCCATACTGGTTAACACAAGTGGCAACAATCAAATACAAATAGAGAACACATGTCATTGATTGAACACAACCACTCAAAATGTATTTAACCTGTTTCAAATGATGCGACACAACCAATATAAGTCAGTTCAGAGAGCAAACAGGTTGTTGAGGGTGGGAAGGAGAAAGTCTGAAAATGGATAGAAGAAACAATGTGAGAGGACGAGGACGAGGACGAGTACGAGGACGAGGATGAGTGCGTATGCGAGGTGGGCGACGAGGTGGGCGACGAGGAGGAAGAGGAGGAGGAGGAGGGCAAGAAAGAGGAAGATGAAGAGGAAGACAAAATAATGGAAATATCTGATGAAATTCGAGCAACAGTTATAGACCATGTTCTTGTCCATGGACTGACAATGAGGGAAGCAGGACTTAGAGTGCAACCCAATTTGAGCCGATTCTCTGTGTCCACCATAGTAAGGACATTCAGAGAAGAGAACAGGTGCAGTATACTACTGTATTTTTGTAATT
>NC_088224.1:88873950-88891450 GCF_036934945.1 Oncorhynchus masou masou
TGTAGACTAGCATTTCACTATAGCCTATAGGTGTAGACTAGCATCACACTATAGCCTATAGGTCCAGACTAGCATCACACTATAGCCTATAGGTGTAGACTAGCATCACACTATAGCCTATAGGTGTAGACTAGCATCACACTATAGCCTATAGGTGTAGACTAGCATCACACTATAGCCTATAGGTCTAGACTAGCATCACACTATAGCCTATAGGTGTAGACTAGCATCACACTATAGCCTATAGGTGTAGACTAGCATCACACTATAGCCTATAGGTCCAGACTAGCATCACACTATAGCCTATAGGTGTAGACTAGCATCACACTATAGCCTTTAGGTCTAGACTAGCATCACACTATAGCCTTTAGGTCTAGACTAGCATCACACTATAGCCTATAGGTCCAGACTAGCATCACACTATAGCCTATAGGTCCAGACTAGCATCACACTATAGCCTATAGGTCCAGACTAGCATCACACTATAGCCTATAGGTCTAGACTAGCATCACACTATAGCCTATAGGTCTCGACTAGCATCACACTATAGCCTATAGGTCCAGACTAGCATCACACTATAGCCTATAGGTCTAGACTAGCATCACACTATAGCCTATAGGTCCAGACTAGCATCACACTATAGCCTATAGGTCTAGACTAGCATCACACTATAGCCTATAGGTGTAGACTAGCATCACACTATAGCCTATCGGTCTAGACTAGCATCACACTATAGCCTATCGGTCTAGACTAGCATCACACTATAGCCTATAGGTCTAGACTAGCATCACACTATAGCCTATAGGTGTAGACTAGCATCACACTATAGCCTATAGGCCTCTGACTCTGTCAGATCAAAATGAAGCAACATTTCATTTCTGCTCGGTAAGACACAGAACCAAATCGAGTACCAAAATCCGTTAAAGAGGCTCAGTGGCAAGGTACAGTCACATAATAAACAATGGTACTTTTTTATCCACATTTTATAGGCCAATAATAGATTAGTAAACTGATAACTGAAATGTGAACGACCAACAGTTTGCTGTCACCCTTCAATACACGTCACAGAATGCTGGTGGCCTAACTCGGGTTTTTGCTCAAACATGGGCCATGTGGGTGCCTTAAGAGGGGGGGGTAGAAATGCCAGGGACGATTTTTGGTCCCAGTCCACCCCTGAATATGTTCTCCCTACAGATAGAAGTGGTCCTTTTTCTATTCAAATAAAATATATAATACTTGAGTAAATTTGATTAAAATGTCTCAATGGTTAGCCTACACAGCCTATTTTGTTTACATCGGCAGCATGTATCTAACTGTTTCAACAAGCACACATGCAACTCTTGTCAGGAAAAAAGCGGATTTTCTGCCTCTTCGCGACAGACATCCAGTCGGGAGCAGAAGGCATTCCTCTGCAGCACCATGGACAGTTCCCTACATGTGCTGCCTCTCACTTGCGAGGAGTGGACGTGCGCTTTCGGATTCCATAGACTACTGTTCTACAAAGACAGATAGGTTTCCTGGCAAGACAAAGACACTCCCAACATGAATTTCTGAGTCAAATTGAAAACTTCGTAGGATCATACCAACAAAAAAAAGCGTTATTTTTTAAAACTGTTTGGCTACATTGTAAAGGAATTAACGCATGGGCTGTGATATTGAACTCAACAATGTAATGCATTTTTGTCCACACCTATGCATAACAAATGCTTATTTATCACACTCACAACAACAGCCTCAAAAACCAACAAGACACAGGCATTGTCACCATAAAAAGAACAACAATACCGAATCAAACAACTCAAAGAATTTAGGAATAGAGCAATCCATTCAGAAGACGGTCCAGGTTTAAACATAGGCTACATTTTGATAAAACGCCCTCGCCCCTCCTCACCTAGCGTACCATCAAACATATATTGAAAAACAGTAGAGGTGAGTAGAATGCTTACCCTTCTCAAAACTGAGATTTTTGCATACTTCAAGTTCAGCCATTTAAAAATTGATTTACTGTTTGAATAGCTTTTTGATAAGTAATTATGCTCCAGGATAAAGGGGGGCGATGATATTTTGAGGTAGTGCTCTCATTTAGTTATTGTCCTTCCATTCACTTTGGACATCGTTTCCATACAGTAGGTAGTCTCCAGTAGGGTACCCTAGTTGCCAAGACGTAAAATACCATCTATTGGTCTGAAATTCCCCTGTGTTCCCATGTTACTCCTAGTCCAAAAGAAACGCATGTTTTTATCCGTGACACACAGTCGCCAAACAACCCATAGATGAACTGAACTGACAGGATCTCTCTGAACGCTCCACAAAACCTGCTGCCAATCTCTCCTGCGCAACACTCACACACGTCTCTGCTTAACTCTCTGCGCAGAGAGAGCAGAGGTGATGGAGTGTGTCACAATCCTCACACCAGTCGTGCCAAGCGAAAAAAATGTGATAAATCGATTCTCTTGACAAATGTATGCGATAGCCGGGCGAAGGGAGGGGAGTGGTGGGGCTGTCATACACGGGGAGCTAGTGGATGTTAAATTACAGCCAGCTGATATAATGGAGAAAGTATACTACCTTGCAAGAGACTCACAATAGCCTAAATAATTTCCGATAGGCTATGAACAAAAATCATCCCCAGGTTGTTTGCCATGTAGGCTAATTGATGACAGTTCCGTGTGAATTCACATCGAGTTGCATTTCAGACTTACAATTGTGTTCCATGGGAATTAGAAATGAAAAACTGAAACTTTTGTTTTGACAGACATTCTATTACCTTTCATCTCACCAGGCTCTGACGTGGAGAGCGCGATGGGACGGGTCTCTGGGGAGTTCAGGTGAGAAGGAACACCAGGTCCAGAGAAGGGAGACGGTTTATTTATTATCCGACCTACTTCTCTCTCGTTGCTTTCTATTGCCCAGTACGTTATTAGCATCACATGTGTCCTGCCACTGCTGCATCTCCAAAAGACGTAAACTGTTCGGAAAATGGAAACCCATTGAACAAAATGTATCTTAAAACAGAAGCCTGGTAAAATCTCCCTTTAGCCTATGTTTGTTTCCACTTTAAATGTAAGCTTCTGTGCGTGACGGTAATCGCCCCGGGGCTGCCTCAAACAATTACTGAGTAATTTCCCTCGCTTGAGAATGGATTTGCTCATATCTAATTTCCATCCCTCGACGAATGGATTTGCTCCTATCGGGTACATTATTAGAAGGCTGGCGACCTTTTTGTGGTTTGAATTTAAAAAATAGGCTATCGCTGTGAAAAGGGTAATATAGTGCATTCGGAAAGTACTCAGACCTCTTGACTTTTTCCACATTTTGTTAAGTTACAGCCTTATTCTAAAATGATTAAATCGTATTTCCCCCTCATCAATCTGTAACCAATACACCATAATGAAAAATCAAAAACAGGTTTTTAGAAATGTTAACACATTTATAAAAAATAAACAGAAATATCACATTTACATAACTATTCAGACCCTTTACTCAGTACTTTGTTGTCAGTACTTTGTTGAAGCACCTTTAGCAGCGATTACAGCTTCAGTCTTCTTGGGTATGATGCTATGAGCTTGGCACACCTGTATTTGGGGAGTTCCTCCCATTCTTCTCTACATATCCTCTCAAGCTCTGTCAGGTTGGATAGGGAGCATCGCTGCACAGCTATTTTCAGGTCTCTCCAGAGATGTTCAATCAGGTTCAAGTCCGGATCTGTCTGGGCCACTCAAGGACATTCAGAGACTTGTCCTGAAGCAACTCTTGCGTTGTCTTGGCCGTGTGCTAAGGGTTGTTGTCCTGTTGGAAGATGAACCTTCGCACCAGTCTGAGGTCCTGAGCACTCTGGAGCAGGTTTTCATCAAGGATCTCTCTGTACTTTCTGTATCTTTGCCTCAATCCTGACTAGTCTCCCAGTCCCTGCCGCTGTAAAACATCCCCACAGCATGATACTGCCTCCACCATGCTTCACCGTAGGGATGGTGCCAGGTTTCCTCCAGACATGACGCTTCTCTTTCAGGCCAAAGAGTTCAATCTTGATTTCATCAGACCAGATAATCTTGTGTCTCATGGTCTGATAGTCCTTTAGATGCCTTTTGGAAAACTCCAAGCGGGCTGTAATGTGCCTTTTACTAAGGAGTGACTTCCGTTTGGCCGCTCTACCATAAAGGCCTAATTGGTGGAGTGCTGTATGGGGCGGCAGGGTAGATGGGGCGGCAGGGTAGCCTAGTGGTTAGAGCATTGGACTAGTATCCAAAAGGTTACAAGTTCAAATCTGTCGTTCTACCCCTGAACAGGCAATTAACCCACTAGGCCATCATTGAAAATAAGAATTTGTTCTTAACTGACTTGCCTAGTTAAATAAAGGTTAAAAAAATGGTTGTCCTTCTGGAATGTTCTCCCATCTCCACAGAGGACCAGTGAAATGCTTTATTCATTTCACTTTGAATTTACATTAGTTGACATCGGTGTGTAGTCAGTCTGATGAGAAGCCAGACATGATCCTCTGTGCCCAGTGTGTTGTCAGTCAAATGAGAAACTAGACATGATCATTTCCAAAATGGCGCCATGTTTTTCTCTCATCTGCTACAATGGAATTTAACTTCAGGATGAGGAATCAACGTTACTCTGGAGGATTCATTGCGTGGGGCTGAAGATCCGAGTTGTAGTATGGTAAATATTTAGAGGTAATTTCCTGATTGAGCTGATACTGTATTGCAGCAGACCTTTATGTCTGTGGGGATGCTTCCTCTGCACAGGCGTTGATGACGCGTGGCATATCTTACAACGCCTGGATATGTTTTGTATTGGTCAGCTAACCATTTGTTATAGTCATCTGGTGCCAATAGAAACATTAGTTGATGCATGCAACTTCTGAGCAGAGGAACATCCATGATGTCCCTGTGAGAAACATCTTACTCCGAGGTCCCACGGATGTTGAAAAGATGTTGTAATTTGGTCTGTCCCACGTTGGCCTTGATTAAAATAGTCCACAGATGTTGTTCTTTAGACGTCTACGTTTGTTTCAGATCTGGTTCCGGCCTTGATTTCCTTTTCCACAGACATCTGGTCCGGTCCGGCCTTGATTTCCTTTTCCACAGACATCTGGTCCGGTCCGGCCTTGATTTCCTTTTCCACAGATAGCTGGTCAGGTCCGGCCTTGATTTCCTTTTCCACAGACATCTGGTCAGGTCCGGCCTTGATTTCCTTTTCCACAGATATCTGGTCCGGTCCGGCCTTGATTTCCTTTTCCACAGACATCTGGTCCGGTCCGGCCTTGATTTCCTTTTCCACAGATAGCTGGTCAGGTCCGGCCTTGATTTCCTTTTCCACAGACATCTGGTCAGGTCCGGCCTTGATTTCCTTTTCCACAGACATCTGGTCCGGTCCGGCCTTGATTTCCTTTTCCAAAGATATCTGGTCCAGTCCGGCCTTGATTTCCTTTTCCACAGATATCTGGTCCGGTCCGGCCTTGATTTCCTTTTCCACAGACATCTGGTCCGGTCCGGCCTTGATTTCCTTTTCCACAGACATCTGGTCCGGCCCGGCCTTGATTTCCTTTTCCACAGACATCTGGTCCGGTCCGGCCTTGATTTCCTTTTCCACAGATAGCTGGTCAGGTCCGGCCTTGATTTCCTTTTCCACAGACATCTGGTCAGGTCCGGCCTTGATTTCCTTTTCCACAGACATCTGGTCCGGTCCGGCCTTGATTTCCTTTTCCAAAGATATCTGGTCCGGTCCGGCCTTGATTTCCTTTTCCACAGATATCTGGTCCGGTCCGGCCTTGATTTCCTTTTCCACAGACATCTGGTCCGGCCCGGCCTTGATTTCCTTTTCCACAGACATCTGGTCCGGCCCGGCCTTGATTTCCTTTTCCACAGACATCTGGTCCGGTCCGGCCTCTGGTCAATTTGGCTCAAACATAGATTGTTTATGATTCGTTCAGATTTGGTCCGGATATGACCAAATACGAACCAATTATAGATGTTAATGTTTCACAAGTTTGGACAGCACAGCATAGCACAGTACAGTACAGTATAGTACAGTACAATATAGTAGAGTACAATAGAGTACAGTAGAGTACAATACAGTACAGAATATTGTGCTATATTGTACTGTACCCTACTGTTCTCTACTGAACTGAACTCAACTGTTCTCTACTGTACTGTTCTCAACTGTACTATGCTGTACTCTAATGTGCTCTACTCTAATGTACTGTACTCTACTGTACTTTACTATACTATACTTTACTATACTCTACTGTACTCTACTGTACTGTACTCTGCTGTACTATACTGTACTCTACTGCACTATACTTTATTGTACTCTACTGTACTATACTCTACTGTACTATACTGTACTATACTGTAATATACTTTACTGTAATGTACTATACTGTACTGTACTCTACTGTACCATACTATAGTCCATATACCATACTATAATTTACTATACTATACTGTATTATACTGTGCTCTACTGTACTGTACTCTACTATACTATACTCTACTGTACTCTACTGTACTATACTGTGCTCTACTGTACTGTACTCTACTGTACTATACTGTACTGTCCAAACTTGTGAAACATGGACGTCTATGATTTGTTCAGATTTGGTCCGGTCCAGACCAAACCAACTGTGGTCTTGTTTGGGGGCGGAACTCATTAGAATCATATTGCTTTGCAATTTTGACATTTCTGGTCATTTAGCGGACACTCTTATGCAGAGTGACTTACAGTCAGTGCATTCAACTAAATTAGAGAAACAACAACATTGTCATAGTCACAGTCATAGCAAGAAAAACTTTTCTCTAGCAGTTACTGAGAATGTTATTGTAAATTAAGTGTTCTGTCAGTTTTTACTGTTCATGTGAAAATGTTGAACTTGATCACTGCCAGTTCTACAGCTTTTGAAAAAAGCAATATCCAGATTGTTCCTATTTAAAATGTAATGAAAACATTTGAATGTGATATAATGCTTTCTTCATTGACATGTAGACATAGAAACCACGACCAAACACTTTTCTGTTGATGACAAAACATTATTTATAAAAAGCAATATATATAAATCTGGCTTATGAACACGAGAATTTGTTTACAAACTTAACACAGTAGCTGTCCTTTTAGTGTATGGCTGACTCAGCCTGTTGGCCATTAGCCAATCGGCATTTCTCAAAGAGTTCAAAGCATGTGAATGAATCCAACTGATATTTACGACATCACAACTGGTAATTACCAACTTCCCACTTGGTTCAGAATGCAGCACAAGTCTGATCATATTCTACAGTCAAGGAAGGCCAGGAAAAGGAGCTCCCCTTTGCCTATTCATGTGCAGGGAGACACTAAACATCTAAACAAACATTACAATTAAACTTGATAGGCGATGTAGGTTTATCAGTGAGGAACACAAATAATATTTTGATAAATCACCGTGACAAATACATATATGACAAAGAAGACACAATCTATCGATAGGCAAACCTATCATTTGGCAAACAAATCTGTAAAAATACTGCCAAAATGCATAACAAATACTTTAAAAAACCAATGCAAGTATTGTTACATATTGTACCGCATAGGCAGTGGTGTAAAGTACTCAAGTAAAAATACTTTAAAGTACTACTTAAGTAGTTTTTTGAGGTGTCTGTACTTTACTATTCTTATTTTTGACTACTTTTCCATCACTACATTCCTAAAGAAAATAATGTACTTTTTACTCCAACCATTTTCCCTGGCACCCAAAAGGTGCTCATTACAATTTGAATTCTTAGCAGGACAAGGAAATTGTTAAATTCACGCATTTATCAAGAGAACATCCCCGGCCACCCCAACTACCTCTGTATTGATGGGCATCCCAGCACAGATACACAGACGAAAACACAGACGTGCCTGTATTGATGGGCTTCCCAGTAGATGTCTTCAAAGGTCAATAGCCGTCTGGAAGTACAAAGAGGCCCATCTCTTCACAGCCCACCCACATGTAGTAGACTTCACCCTCCTGCAAAGAGTATGTGTGTGTGTGTGTGTGTGTGTGTGTGTGTGTGTGTGTGTGTGTGTGTGTGTGTGTGTGTGTGTGTGTGTGTGTGTGTGTGTGTGTGTGTGTGTGTGTGTGTGTGTGTGTGTGTGTGTGTGTGTGTGTGTGTGTGTCGGCACGAGAGACTTTACGCTTGTTGCCTACGTTGATTTAGATGTCAAATGCTCCGTGTCTCCCCCAAACCTGATCACAGGAGCTTTCTCCCTTCTATTCTTTCCTCCATTCCACTAACCCTCTGATTAACACACTACTGCTGGATACAAACCATCAGCCACTCTTTCATCCACAGAAAGAAGGGATGAGGGGGAGAGGAGAGGACAGGAGAGGACAGGAGAGGAGAGGACAGGAGAGAAGAGGACAGGACAGGAGAGGAGAGGAGAGGAGAGGAGAGGAGAGGAGAGGAGAGGAGAGGAGAGGACAGGAGAGAAGAGGAGAGGAGAGGACAGGAGAGAAGAGGAGAGGACAGGAGAGGACAGGAGAGAAGAGGAGAGGACAGGAGAGGACAGGAGAGGGGAAAAGGAGATAAAATTGGGTGGAGGGACAGACAGAGTGTGAACTACAGGGGATCCAGGGGGGTCTCAGAACCCCTGAATGAGACATGAGTCTACCTAAATGAGACATGAGTCTACCTAAATGAGACATGAGTCTACCTAAATGCAACAAATAAATAATGCTAGTTTAATAATTCTGCTGCTATTTGTTTCAAATGCAATTTGTACTGCTACAGTAGTCAATATTTTAATAAGAGATGATTCCAAATTAAACAAACACCCCCACCTCTGTGTCATGGTTTAACCATTTACAATTTTTCCATGTGGCTGCACTTTTCATCCCATTCCCGAGACAATCCCATCAAAGATGGTATAAAAATGAAAATAAATGCAACAATTTAAAAGATTTTACTGAGTTATAGTTCATAAAAGGAAATCACTCAATTGAAAATAAATAGATCCTAAAACCTGTCAGTATTCGGTGTGATGATCATTTTCCTCAGGCAGCGCAACACATCTCCTTCACATAGAGTTGATCAGGCTGTTGATTGTATCCTGTGGAATGTTGTCCCACTCCTCTTCAATCGCTGTGTGAAGTAGCTGGATATTGGTGGGAACTGGAACACGCTGTCGTACACGTAGATCCAGAGTATCCCAAACATACTCAATGGGTTACATGTCTGGTAAGTATGTGGGCCATTGAAGAACTGGGACAGATCGTTGCGACATGGAGCCATGCATTATCATGCTGAAACAAGATGAAAGGCATGATAATGGGCCTCAGGATCCCGTCACAGTATCTTTTGGCATTCAAATTGCCATCGATGAAATGCAATTGTGTTTTGTTGTCCGTAGCTTAGCTTATGCTTATACCATAACATCGCCGCCACCATGGGGCACTCTGTTCACAACATTGATATTAGGTAACCGCTAACCCACACAACGCCATACACGTCTGTCATCTGTCCGGTACAGTTGAAACCAGGATTCATCCATGAAGAGAACACTTCTCCAGCATGCCAGTGGCCATCAAAGGTGAGCATTTGCCCACTGAAGTCGGTTACGAAGCCGAACTGCAGTCAGGTCAAGACCCTGGTGAGGACAACAAGCATGCAGATGAGATGAGGTGATGGAGGCAGATGAGTGACACGACAATGGGCCTCAGGATCTCATCACGGTATCTCTGTGCATTCAAATTGCCATCGATGAAATGCAATTGTGTTCGTTGTCCGTAGCTTGCCTGCCCATACCATAATCCCACCACCACCATTGGGTTCATAATGTTGACATCAGCAAACCGCTCGTCCACACGACGCCATACACACTGTCTGCCATCTGCCCGGTAAAGTTGAAACTCGGGACTTATCGGTGAAAAGCACAGTTTCTGATCGTTTGTGCAAAAAATCTTTGGTTATGTAAACCCACAGCTTCAACAGAGTGGCTGGTCTCAGACAATCCTGAAGGTGAAGAAGCCGGATGTGGAGGTCCTGGGCTGATGTGTTTCCGGATGTGGAGGTCCTGGGCTGATGTGTTTCCGGATGTGGAGGTCCTGGGCTGGCGTGTTTCCGGATGTTGAGGTCCTGGGCTGATGTGTTTCCGGATGTGGAGGTCCTGGGCTGATGTGTTTCCAGATGTGGAGGTCCTGGGCTGATGTGTTTCCAGATGTGGAGGTCCTGGGCTGATGTGTTTCTGGATGTGGAGGTCCTGGGCTGATGTGTTTCCAGATGTGGAGGTCCTGGGCTGATGTGTTTCTGGATGTGGAGGTCCTGGGCTGATGTGTTTCTGGATGTGGAGGTCCTGGGCTGATGTGTTTCTGGATGTGGAGGTCCTGGGCTGATGTGTTTCTGGATGTGGAGGTCCTGGGCTGATGTGTTTCTGGATGTGGAGGACCTGGGCTGATGTGTTTCTGGATGTGGAGGACCTGGGCTGATGTGTTTCCGGATGTGGAGGTCCTGGGCTGATGTGTTTCTGGATGTGGAGGTCCTGGGCTGATGTGTTTCTGGATGTGGAGGTCCTGGGCTGATGTGTTTCTGGATGTGGAGGTCCTGGGCTGATGTGTTTCTGGATGTGGAGGTCCTGGGCTGATGTGTTTCTGGATGTGGAGGTCCTGGGCTGATGTGTTTCTGGATGTGGAGGTCCTGGGCTGATGTGTTTCTGGATGTGGAGGTCCTGGGCTGATGTGTTTCTGGATGTGGAGGTCCTGGGCTGATGTGTTTCTGGATGTGGAGGTCCTGGGCTGATGTGTTTCTGGATGTGGAGGTCCTTGGCTGATGTGTTTCTGGATGTTGAGGTCCTGGGCTGATGTGTTTCTGGATGTGGAGGTCCTGGGCTGATGTGTTTCCAGATGTGGAGGTCCTGGGCTGGCGTGTTTCTGGATGTGGAGGTCCTGGGCTGATGTGTTTCCGGATGTGGAGGTCCTGGGCTGATGTGTTTCTGGATGTGGAGGTCCTGGGCTGATGTGTTTCTAGATGTGGAGGTCCTGGGCTGATGTGTTTCCGGATGTAGAGGTCCTGGGCTGATGTGTTTCCACGTGGTCTGCGGTTGTGAGGCCGGTCGGATGTAATGCCATATTCTCTAAAACAACATTATGGTAGAGACATGAACATTAAATTCTTTGGCAACAGCTCTGATGGACATTACTGCAGTCAGCATGGCAATTACACGCTCCATCAAAACTTGAGACATCTGTGGCATTGTGTTGTGTGACAAAACTGCACATTTTAGAGTGCTCTTTTATTGTCCCCAGCACAAGGTGCACCTGTGTAATGATCATGCTGTTTAATCAGCTTCTTGATATGCCACACATGTCACGTGTATGTATTATCTTGGCAAATGAGAAATGCTCACTAACAGGGATGTAAACAAATTTGTGCACAACATTTGATATAAATAAACTTTTTGTGCGCATGGAACATTTCTGGAATCTTTTATTTTAGCTCATGAAACGTGGGACCAAAACTTTACATGTTGCGTTTATATTTTTGTTCAGTACAGTTAACTCAGGCCTTGACCTTTTAAAAAAGATGTGTCACTTTCGGTCTACTTAAACTGTGTGTGTCTCAAATGGCACGAGTGCACAGCGCATTGTTATGATGCTGGATTTATGTGGACAAACATGCTCATGTAGCCTACTCTTAATTTGTTGACAATAAGATGAAAACACCATGAATGGTTGTGTTAAAATTAAAAGATAATGAAAATATTTTTTTATTGTTAAATTACATATCTTCACTATTAGGATGTTTTTTCTTCCCGTAGAAGGTCCGGTGAAAAAAAAATAGAGAACCCCTGAATGACAAAGTATAATTCACACTCTGGACTGAGAGTTGAGACGATAGATGGGTAGATGGCAGAGGATAATATAGAGGAGAAGAGTCAGGTCTGTGTGTGTATGTTCTCCTCTCTCCACTCAGTCTGTGGCAGGTCAAATCAAATCAAATTCTATTGGTCACCAGGGTTGGGTAGGTTACTTTATAAAGGTAATCTGTTACAGTTACTAGTTACCTGTCCAAAATTGTAATCAGTTATGTAACTTTTGGATTACCCAAACTCAGTAATGTATTCTGATTACATTCAGTTACTTTTGGATTAATTTCCCCTTAAGAGGCGTTAGAAGAAGACAAAAATGTATGTTACCAATTGAACAACATCTATTGCAGGATAAATCACTGTTAAAGTTTACATAGCTGGACATATATGGATGTTATATGTTACTTTATGGGTTGGTTATGTAGGCTTCTTCTAACCCATCAATTTCTACAACATACAATAATAATATATTTTTTTTTTACCAGGCAAGTGAGTTAAGAATAAATTCTTATTTTCAATGAGGGCCTGGGAACAGTGGGTTAACTGCCTGTTCAGGGGCAGAATGACAGATTTGTACCTTGTCAGCTCGGGGGTTTGAACTCGCAACCTTCCGGCTACTAGTCCAACGCTCTAACCACTAGGCTTCCCTGCCGCCCCACAAAATATAATAATATAATAATAATATATCTTTACATTAATATATAAACTGAGCAATAAAAGCCACACTTTTATTCCATAGGCTTGGATTCGCACTATGCAGCTGCTGCAAGAGAGCATTTTTCACTAGCTGTCCACTGGTTTCAAAAACAATTGTTGACAATCAGGCCTACTACTGTTGTGTTGTCTGCAAATTAGATGATAGAGTTGGTGGCGTGTGTGGCCACGCAGAAAATGGGTAAACAGGGAGTACAGGAGGGGGCTGAGCACGCACCCTTGTGAGGCCCCTGTGTTGAGGATCAGTGAAATGGAGATGTTGTTTCCTACCTTTACCACCTGGGGGTGGCCCATCAGGAAGTCCAGGACCCAGTTGCACAGGGCGGGTTCAGACCCAGGGCCACAAGCTTAATGGTGAGCTTGGAGGGTAATATGGTGTTGAAGGATGAACTGCAGTCAATGAACAGCCTTCTTACATAGGTATTCCTCTTGTCCAGATGGGACAGGGCAGTGTGCAGTGCGATGGAGATTGCATCGTCTGTGGATCTATTGGGGAGGTATGCAAATTGAAGTGGATCTAGGGTGCCAGATAAGGTGGAGGTGATATGATCCTTAACTAGCCTCTCAAAGCACTTCACGATAACAGAAGTGAGTGCTATGGGGTGATAGTAATTTAGTTCAGTTACCTTTGCTATCAATGGTGGACATCTTGAAGGAAGCGGGGACAGCAGACTGGGATAGGGAGGGAAAGATGTCCATAAACACACCAGCCAGCTGGTCTGCGCATGCTCTGAGGACACGGCTAGGGATGCCATCTGGGCTTGCAGCCTTGCGAGGGTTAACATGCTTAAATGGTACTCACGTCGGCCACGGAGAACAAGAGCCCACAGTCCTTGGGAGCGGGCCGCGTCGGTGGCATTATGTTATCCTCAAATTGGCAGAAAAAGGTTTTTAGCTTGTCCGGGAGCAAGACATCGGTGAGCAAGGCAGCTGCTTTTCCCTTTGCAATCTGTGATTGTCTGTAGACCCTGCCACATACGTCTCATGTCTGAGCCGTTAAATTGCGACTCCACTTTGTCTCTGTACTGACATTTTGCCTGTTTGTTTGCCTTACGGAGGGAATAACTACACTGTTTATATTAGAGCATATTCCCAGTCACCTTGCTGAGGTTAAATGCGCTTTCAGTTTTGCACAAATGCTGCCATCTATCCATGGTTTTAGGTTTGAGTAGGTTTTAATAGTCATAATGGGAATAACAAGGCCTTTACACTTCCTGATGAACTCAGTCACCGTGTCGTGTATACGTCAATGTTATTCTCAGAGGCTATCCAGAACATATCCCAGTCTGCGTTATCAAAACAATCTTGAAGCATGCATTCCGATTGGTCAGACCAGCATTGAATAGACCTTAGCATGGGTATTTCCTGTTTGAGTTTCTGCCTATAGGAAGGGAGGAGAAGGATGGAGTCGGGATCTGATTTTCCAAAGAGAGGGCAGGGGAGGGTCTTGTAGGCATCCCGGAAGTTGGAGTAGCAGTGGTCGAGTGTTTTTGCTGCGCGAGTACTACAGTCAATGTGTTGATAGATCTTCGGTAAAATTTTCCTCAAATTTGCTTCGTTAAATTCCCCAGCTACAATAAATGTGGCCTCAGGATATGTGGTTTCCAGTTTGCACAAAGTTTAGTGTAGTTCTTTGAGGGCTATTGTGGTATCGGCTTGAGGGGGAATATAAACAGCTGTGACTATAACCAAAGATAATTCTCTTGGGAGGTAACACGGTCGGCATTTGATTGTGAGGTATTCTAGGTCGGGGGGAAAAAAGGACTTGAGTTGTTGTATTTTATCACAATCACACTATGAGTAGTTAATCATGAAACATACACCACCACCTTTCTTCTTCTCTGAGAGATGTACTGAGAACCCAGCTGGCTGTATGGACGGGGACAGTATATCCCAGAGAGCCATGATTCCGAGTATGAGTATGTTACAATCCCTGATGTCTTTCTGGAAGTAGATCCTCACCCTGAGCTTGTCTACTTTATTGTCCAGGTACTGAACATTAGCGAGTAATATACTCGGAGGCGGTGGGTGGTGTGCACGCCTCCTGAGCCTGATTGAAATTCCACTCAGAATACCTCTTCCCCGCAGGCGGCGTTTTGAAGGAGCCTCTTGGATAAATTCAATTGCCCTAGGGAATACGAACAAAGGATCCAATTAGAGAAAGTTGTATTCCTGGTCGTAATGCTGGTTACCGCCGCTCTGATATCCAAAAGTTATTTCCGACTGTATGTAATAACACAGAAAACATTCTGGGCTAATAATGTAAGAAATAACATTACAAAAAAAACAAAATACTGCAAAGTTGCTTAGGAGTTAGGAGCAGAGCTGCCATGTCTGTCGGCCCCCTTCTTGTTCTCCATTCACTGTGTGTGTATGTTCTCCTCTCTCCTCTCATTCTGCAGCAGGTCCATCCATCTCCGGCATGAGGGCCATAAAGACTAAGTCTCAGGGCTAAATTACACTGATGCTCTGCCAAGCTGATGTTCAAAAAAAATAAAATGAATAAAAAACACACACACACACAAACAGATAGACAGACAGACAGACAGTCGCCCATGGATTGACTACAGTAATAGACCAGCTGTATCTCAGTGGAAGTGGTGTGTTACAGCCCAGAGGACAGGCGCCTGTCTCTGCAGCAGGTACTCTGTCTGTCTCTGCATCAAATCAAATTGGATTGGTCCCAAACAAATGGTTATAGCAGATGTTAATGCGAGTGTAGCGAAATGCTTGTGCTTCTAGTTCTGACGTGCAGTAATATCTAACAAGTAATCTAACAATTTCACAACAACTACCTTATACACAAAAGTGTAAAGGAATGAATGAGAATATGGGTGAGCGATGGCCGTGCGGCATAGGCAAGATGCAGTAGATGGTATACAGTACAGTATATACATATGAGATGAGTAATGTAGGGTATGCAAACATTATATAATGTTGCATTGCTTAAAGTGACTAGTGATGCATTTATTACATCCAATTTTGTATTATTAAAGTGGCTAGAGATTTGAGTCAGTATGTTGGCAGCAGCCACTCAATGTTAGTGATGGCTGTTTAACAGTCTGATGGCCTTGAGATAGAAGATGGTTTTCAGTCTCTCGGTTCCAGCTTTGATACACCTGTACTGACCTCGCCTTCTGGATGATAGCGTGGTGAACAGGCAGTGGTTCGGGTGGTTGTTGTCCTTGATGATCTTTTTGGCCTTCCTGTGACATAGGGTGCTGTAGGTGTCCTGGAGGGCAGGTAGTTTGCCCCGGTGATGCGTAGTGCAGACCACACCATCCTCTGGAGAGCCTTACGGTTGTGGGCGGAGCAGTTGCCTGACAGGGTTCTCTCAATTGTGCATCTGTAAAAGTTTGAGCGTTTTCGGTGACAAGCCTAATTTCTTCATCCTCCTGAGGTTGAAGAGGCGCTGTTGCGCCTTCTTCACCATGCTGTCTGTGTGGGTGGACAATTTCAGTTTGTCTGTGATGTGTACACCGAGGAACTTAAAACTTTCCACCGTCTCCACTACTGTCCTGTCGATGTGGATAGGGGGTGCTCCCTCTGCTGTTCCCTGAAGTCCACGATCATCTCCTTAGTTTTGTTGACGTTGAGTGTGAGGTTATTTTCCTGACACCACACTCTGAGGGCCCTAACGTCCTCGCAGTAGGCCGTCTCATCGTTGTTGGTAATCAAGCCTACCACTGTAGTGTCGTCTGCAAACTTGATGATTGAGTTGGAGGCGTGCATGGCCACGCAGTCGTGGGTGAACAGAGAGTACAGAAGAGGGCTGAGAACACACCCCGTGTTGATAATCAGTGGGGTGAAGATGTTGTTTCCTACCCTCACCACCTGGCAACCCATCAGAAAGTCCAGCTTAATGATGAGTTTGGAGTGTACTATGGTGTTAAATGCTGAGCTGTAATCTATTAACAGCATTCTTACATAGGTGTTCCTCTTGTACAGATGGGTTAGGGCAGTGTGCAGTGTGATTGTGATTGCGTCGTCTGTGGACCTATTGGGGCGGTAAGCAAATTGCAGTTGGTCCAGGGTGTCAGGTAGGGTGGAGGTGATATGGTCCTTGACTAGTCTCTCAATGCACTTCCCACCAGCCAGCTGGTCTGCACTCTGAGGGCGCGGCTGGGGATGCCGCCTGGGCCGGCAGTGGTTAACACGTTTAAATGTTTTACTCACGTTGGCTGCGGTGAAGGAGAGCCCACAGGTTTTGGTAGCAGGCCATGTCAGTGGCACTGTATTATTCTCAAAGTGAGCAAAGAAGTCTGGACTGGGGTTGGAGGTGGGAGGGGACAGACAGAAC
Organism: Oncorhynchus masou masou; assembly: GCF_036934945.1. Lineage (NCBI taxonomy): Eukaryota > Metazoa > Chordata > Actinopteri > Salmoniformes > Salmonidae > Oncorhynchus > Oncorhynchus masou. The sequence goes on from NC_088224.1 coordinate 88,890,788, forward strand.
GGGAGCTGGTCTGGACTGGACTGACCTAGTGGTTAGAGCGTTGGACTAGTAACCGCAAGGTTGCAAGTTCAAACCCCCGAGCTGACAAGGTACAAATCTGTCGTTCTGCCCCTGAACAGGCAGTTAACCCACTGTTCCCAGGCCGTCATTGAAAATAAGAATTTGTTCTTAACCGACTTGCCTAGTTAAATAAAGGTAAAATGATGTTTCCCTTATATCCAATAGTTCTGTATGTAACAAGCCTTAAGATTGGGGTAACAGTGTAAGAAATAATACCCCCCCCAAAAAATACTGCATAGTTTCCTAAGAACGTAAAGCGAGGCGGCCATCTCTGTCGGCGCCATGTTGAAGAGTAATCAGCGCCATGTACTCTGTCTGTCTGTCTCTGCAGCAGGTATTTATGTCTGTCTGTCTGTCTCTGCATTAGGTACTACGTCTGCCTGTCTGTCTGTCTCTGCAGCAGGTATTATGTCTGTCTGTCTGTCTCTGTATTAGGTACTACGTCTGTCTGTCTCTGCAGCAGGTATTATGTCTGTCTGTCTGTCTCTGTATTAGGTACTACGTCTGTCTGTCTCTGCAGCAGGTATTATGTCTGCCTGTCTGTCTGTCTGTCTCTGCAGCAGGTATTATGTCTGTCTGTCTGTCTCTGTATTAGGTACTACG
>NC_088224.1:88896450-88922680 GCF_036934945.1 Oncorhynchus masou masou
GTGAGCCAGTCTATAGGTGATCCAGTGAGCCAGGCAATAGCTGATCCAGTGAGCCAGTCTATAGGTGAGCCAGTCTATAGGTGAGCCAGTCTATAGGTGAGCCAGTCTATAGGTGAGCCAGTCTACAGGTGAGCCAGTCTAAAGTAGCAGGAGATTAGGGGTGGTCTGGACTGGACTGGGGTTGAAGGTGAGAGGTCACTGCCCTATTTAACTGCTCCACTGTGACAGAGACATGACAGGGTTGAGACAGGAGGTTGCTAATGACTCCCAGACACATCCCAGACCTATATTCTGATATGGTAAACATGTGAAGATGACTAGTACTGGTACCTCCTGTATACAGCCAAGTTATCATTACTCATTGTGTATTTATTATTATGTGTTATTATTGTTCTATTATTTTTCTAGTGTTCTCTCTGTGTTGTGGGGAAGGGCCCATCAGTCAGCATTTCACTGTTAGTCTACACCTGTTGTTAATGAAGCATGGGAGAAATACAATTTGATTTGATTTGAGTTTTATGATAGAATACATTTTGTTTGTTTGCTATTCACACCACTTATCATAGCTTTATAATTAGGCTAGTTTTTGGCCAATATCAGAATTTATAAAAACACATATACTGTATGGTTCTTCGTTTGCAAGGGTTCATTAAGATGTATCTAATACAGCCCCTACAATATCATAATATCTATCCCTGTAGACTGTACAACTTTGACATCCAAACACTGATCAAATGTGAAAAATACATTACATTTATACGAGCACATAGATGAAACAGTGAAATGTTGCCTGGCTCTCTCTCCTCTCTTCCATAAAGACAAATAGCATTGTCAGATCTCATATAGGAAGCCAATATAAATCTGCCACATATACTCCGTACTGAATCTGTAACTAGACAGAGAATGGCTGTTGCTGAGATCCACGGTGGCTTGGCCCAGAGGGGTATTAATGGACATGAATGTGTAGTCATGCAGTTGGTAATGTGAACATGCCTCTCCTCTCCTCCCCTCATTTCCTCTCCTTTCCGTAACCCAAGCCACCCACTCAGACATGGGAAGGCTCCAAGCCCAGGGGAACACAATATTCTCCTTCCTGTCCAACGGGGTAGTGTGAAAACCTGCCTGGTAAATAAATGCAGTCCGACCAGTTGTCCTCTCATTCTGAAGGTTGTGTCATAAAGAGTGGATATCCTCTCATTCTGAAGGCACACAAGTGTCATCGGATGTATCTGTCTGTAGGTAATCCATACAAATGAATGGAATTATGGAGATATATAGAGATATTAAACCATCATCTGAAGGTAACCCATACAAATGAATGGAAGTATGGAGATATATAGAGATATTAAACCTTCATCTGAAGGTAACCCATACAAATTAATGGAAGTATGGAGATATATAGAGATATTAAACCTTCATCTGAAGGTAACCCATACAAATTAATGGAAGTATGGAGATATATATAGATATTAAACCTTCATCTGAAGGTAACCCATACAAATTAATGGGAGTATGGAGATATAAACTCAGCATAAAAATAAACGTCCTCTCAATGTCAACTGTATTTATTTTCAGCAAACTTAACATGTGTAAATATTTGTATGAACACAACAAGATTCAACAACTGAGACATAAACTGAACAAGTTCCACAGACATGTGACTAACAGAACAAAGGGGGGGGGGGGTCAAAATCAAAAGTAACAGTCAGTATCTGGTGTGGCCACCAGCTGCATTAAGTACTGCAGTGCATCTCCTCCTCATGGACTGCACCAGATGTGCCAGTTCTTGCTGTGAGATGTTACCCCACTCTTCCACCATGGCACCTGCATAGTTCCCGGACATTTCTGGGGGGAATGGCCCTAGCCCTCACCCTCCGATCCAACAGGTCCCAGGTCGTGCTCAATGGGATTGAGATCAGGGCTCTTTGCTGGCCATGGCAGAACACTGACATTCCTGTCTTGAGGAAATCACGCACAGAACAAGCAGTATGGCTGGTGGCATTGTCATGCTGGAGGGTCATGTCAGGATGAGTCTGCAGGTAGGGTACCACATGAGGGAGGAGGATGTCTTCCCTGTAACGCATAGAGTTGAGATTGCCTGCAATGACAACAAGCTCAGTCCGATGATGCTGTGACACACTGCCCCAGACCATGACGGACCCTCAACCTCCAAATCAATCCCGCTCCAGAGCACAGGCCTCGGTATAACGCTCATTCCTTCGACAATAAACGAGAATCTGACCATCACCCCTGGTGAGACAAAACCGTGACTCGTCAGGGAAGAGCACTTTTTTGCCAGTTCTGTCTGGTCCAGCGACGGTGGGTTTGTGCCCATAGGCAACGTTGTTGCCGGTGATGTCTGGTGAGGACCTGCCTTACGACAGGCCTACAAGCCCTCTGTTCAGCCTTTTGTGGACAGTTTGAGTACATGTAACCAATGTGAAATGGCTAGCTAGTTAGCGGGGTGAACGCTAATTGCGTTTCAATCGATGACATCACTTGCTCTGAGACCTTGAAGTAGTTGTTCCTCTTGCTCTGCAAGGGCCGTGGCTTTTGTGGAGCGATGGGTAACAATGCTTCGTGGGAAGCAGCTGCTGATGTGTGCAGAGGGTCCCTGGTTCGAGCCCAGGTTGGGGCGAGGAGAGGGACGGAAGCTATACTGTTACATACGGATGGAGGGATTTTGAGTTCCTGGTGTAACTTGGGCAGTTGTTGTTGCCATCCTGTACCTGTCCCACAGGTGTGATGTTCGGATGTACCAATCCTGTGCAGGTGTTGTTACACATGGTCTGCCACAGCGAGGACGATCACCTGTCCGTCCTGTCTCCCAGACGTTGCAATTTATTGCCCTGGCCACATCTGCCGTCCTCCTTGCAGCATGCCTAAGGCACGTTCACACAGCTGAGCAGAGAACCTGGGCATCTTTCTTTCAGTGTTTTTCAGAGTCAGTAGAAAATCCTCTTTAGTGTCCTAAGTTTTCAAAACTGTGACCTTAATTGCCTACCGTCTGTAAGCTGTTAGTGTCTTAATGACCGTTCCACAGGTGGATGTTCATTAATTGTTTATGGTTCATTGAACAAGCATGGGAAACAGTGTTTAAACCCTTTACAATGAAGATCTGTGAAGTTATTTGTATTTTTACAAATTATCTTTGAAAGACAGGGCCCTGAAAAGTTTATACAGATATTAAACCTGTATGGAGATATATATAGATATTAAACCTTCATCTGTTAGTAACCCATACAAATGATTGGAAGTATGGCGATATATATACAGATATTAAACCTTCATCTGAAGGTAACCCATACAAATATACAAATTAATGGAAGTATGGAGGTAGTTTTGTGCCATCCAAAATAAGGGGTTAAATATGTGTAAAACAAAATAAAAATATTATATGGGGTTAAGGAGAGATGGATGGGGCACAGAGAAAGAGGCCTTTGAGAATTTCCTCCATGAGCCGAACACAGATGCTGCCAGCGACCTGGACACTCGGGCGAAGAATGTGATGTGTATCTACAGCAATGCACTGGAAGCATGTCACCATGGTATCAAGACTGGCGAAGGTATCAAGACTGGCGAAGGTATCAAGACTGGCGAAGGTATCAATACGGGCAAGGTATCAATACGGGCGAAGGTATCAAGACTGGCGAAGGAATCAAGACTGGCGAAGGTATCAATACGGGCGAAGGTATCAAGACTGGCGAAGGTATCAATACGGGCGAAGGTATCAAGACTAGCGAAGGTATCAAGACTGGCGAAGGAAGCAAGACTGGCGAAGGTATCAAGACTGGCGAAGGTGTCACGCCTTGGTCTTAGTATTTTGTGTTTTAGTTAATTAGTTGGTCAGGCCAGGGTGTGACATGGGTTTATGTTATTGTGTTGTCGTATTGGGGTTTTTGTAGGCATTGGGATTGTGGTTGATTAGGGGTGTGTTTAGTTTAGGTTTGGCTGCCTGAGGCGGTTCTCAATCAGAGTCAGGTGATTCTTGTTGTCTCTGATGGGGAACCGTATTTAGGTAGCCTGGGTTTCACTGTGTATTTCGTGGGTGATTGTTCCTGTCTCTGTGTAGTTTCACCAGATAGGCTGTAATTAGGTTTCACGTTCCGTTTTGTTGTTTTTGTATTTTGTATCAGTTATTTCATGTACCGCGATTCATTCATTAAAAACATGAGTAACCACCACGCTGCATTTCGGTCCGAATCTCTGCCAACAAACGAAGAACGCCGTTACAGAAGGTAGCAAGACTTGCGAAGGTATCAATACTGGCGAAGGTATCAAGACTGGCAAAGGTATCAATACTGGCGAAGCTAGCAAGACTGGCGAAGGTATCAAGACTGGCGAAGGTATCAATACTGGCGAAGGTAGCAAGACTGGCGAAGGTATCAATACTGGCGAAGGTATCAAGACTGGCGAAGGTAGCAAGACTGGCAAAGGTAGCAAGACTGGCGAAGGTAGCAAGACTGGCGAAGGTATCAATACTGGCGAAGGTATCAAGACTGGCAAAGGTAGCAAGACTGGCGAAGGTAGCAAGACTGGCGAAGGTAGCAAGACCGGCAAAGGTAGCAAGACTGGCGAAGGTATCAATACTGGCGAAGGTATCAAGACTGGCAAAGGTAGCAAGACTGGCGAAGGTATCAAGACAAGTTGACTAGTGGAGCAAGTCCCCAGTATATGATCATTTCGCAAGACTCAAGCCCGGTTACACTTATAATGCATATGTGTCTTCATAATTGTTCTTGCTAATAGTTCTTATTAATGTGGGACCAATACCTTTTAGGCTTATTCAATGTGTAATAGCAGTGGTATTACCCCATGTGGACACTTTGGTGAGGTTGAAAGGACACTTGAATGTCCCCTGGATGTCCCCTGACAGCACCACAATGTTTAAGAGAGGTTTATATTGCAGAAATTGTGTTTTTAAAGTGACATTTGTTAACTGCCTTGTTCAGGGGCATAACGTTAACTGCCTTGTTCAGGGGCATAACGACAGATTTTCACCTTGTCAGCTCAGGGGTTCCAATCTTGCAGCCGCACAGTTAAGTAGTCCAACGCTATAACCACATGCACTCCACGAGGAGACTGCCTGTTACGCGAATGCAGTAGAAGCCAAGGTAAATTGCTAGCTAACATTAAACTTATCTTATAAAGAAACAATCAATCATAATCACTAGTTATAACTACTAATCCAGTTTAGCAGGCAATATTAACCAGGTGAAATTGTGTCATTTCTCTTGCGTTCATTGCACGCAGAGTCAGGATATATGCAACATTTTGGGCTGCCTGGCTCATAGCAAACTAATTTGCCAGAATATTACGTAATTATGACATAACATTAAAGGTTGTGCAATGTAACAAGAATATTTAGACTTAGGGATGCCACCCGTTAGATAAAATACCGAACGGTTCTGTATTTCACTGAAATAATAAACGTTTTGTTTTCGAAATGATAGTTTCCGGATTCTATCATATTAATGACCTAAGGCTCGTATTTCTGTGTGTTATTATGTTATAATTAAGTCTGATTTCATAGAGCAGTCTGACTGAGCAGCAGCAGGCCTGTACTCATTCATTCAAGCAGCTCTTCGCAAGCACAGGGCTGTTTATGACATCAATCCTATCAGCCTAATGGCTGGTGTAACCAATGTGAAATGGTTAGCTAGTTAGCTGGGTGTGCGCTAATACGGTTTCAAACGTCCCTCGCTTTTAGATTTGGAGTAGTTATTCCCCTTGGCCGTGGCTTTTGTGGAGCGATGGGTAATGATGCATCGAGTGTGGCTGTTGTCGATGTGTTCCTGGTTCGAGCCCAGGTAGGGGCGAGGAGAGGCACGGAAGCTATACTGTTACACTGGCAATACTAAAGTGCCTATAAGAACATCCAATAGTCAAAGGTATATGGAATACAAATTGGAACCTTCTAATATTGAAGTCTCATGTTAAAAGGAACCACCAACTTTCATATGTTCTCATGTTCTGAGCAAGGAACTTAAACGTTAGCTTTTTTACATGGCACATACTACTTTCTTCTCCAACACTTTGTTTTTGCATTATTTAAACCAAATTGAACATGTTTAATTATTTATTTGAGGCTAAATTGATTTTATTGATGTTTTATATTAAGTTAAAATAAGTGTTAATTCAGTATTGCTGTAATTGTCATTATTACAAAGAAAAAAAAAGAAAAGAAATTGGCCAATTAATCGGTATCGGCTTTTTTGGTCCTTCATTAATTGGTATCGATATCGGCATTGAAAAATCATAATCGGTCGACCTCTACTTAGGACACATTGGAGAGGTTGAGTGAACACTTGGAGATGTCCCTGGACCACACCTGACACCCCTGACTAAAGCATCTGTTCTTGTTGTTGTGTGGAATTCAAAAAGGAAACGGTCACTTTGTGTTTGATCCTGTGTCTTCTGAACTGTGCCATTCCTATCTATGTTCTGACCATTTCCTTATAATGTCCCAGATGTTTTCTTTCTAATGATACCAAGTTTATGCATGTTCTTAATCATACAACTGTTCATTAAAAGCTATTACTTTTGGGTACGTCTACTGAGGTAGAAATCTACATTTTTGCCATTAATTTTAAGCTGTTAAATGAGATGGGGATGGTCAACCTCCTCTGGCTGGCCATCAGCTGTACACACCACAGTACTAGCATGATATGATGGGGCAGGAAAAGCCTGGGGTAGTGTGGTGCTTCCCTATTTAACTTCACTGTTAATCAGTGACTGTGATGGGCACTATAAACTCTTTGATTCAACCATCAGTGAGCATCCGCAGAGTTAGACTGGTCAACGATTGACAGAGTATTATACAATCTGTTTCTCTTTTAGGCTACTCTTTGCTCACCAATAGCTTTTTCTATATTAGAGGGGGTTTTCTATACTAGAGGGGTTTTTTTCTATACTAGAGAGGTTTTTCTAAACTAGAGGGGTTTTTCTAAACTACGGTGTTTTTTCTATACTAGAGGGGTTTTTCTATACTAGAGGGGTTTTTCTATTCTGTTTTCACCTCATTCCATTCTCTATCTCTCTCCTCATCTCTCCTCAGTCCTGTCTTTCTTTCTTTCACACACACACACACACACACACACACACACACACACACACACACACACACACACACACACACACAGAGAGAGTGCCAAAGTGCTTCTGATTTCATCCCAAACTGAAACACCATCTGTGGTTTTTGAGATAACTCAATAAATCAAAAGGTGATCGATCGGCTTTGCCAGCGCTCAGTCCAGCGTCGTTAAAAGTGTCTGTGTGTCTAAATTAGATTGGCCATCACATCAAAATTACACACAAAAGAGAGCATCTGTCTCCCCTGAGTATGTGCTCACACACACACACACACAAACACAAACACACAGAGAGATTCTCAATTGAATTGAGGTCTGGGCTTTTACTAGGCCAATTCAAGACATTTAAATGTTTTCCCTTTAACCACTCGAGTGTTGCTTTAGCAGTATGCTTAGGGTCATTGTCCTGCTGGAAGGTGAGCGTCTTATCTGACCAGAGTACCTCCTTCCATATGTTTGGGGAGTCTCCCACGTGTCTTTTGGCGAACACCAAACGTGTTTGCTTATTTTTTTCTTTAAGCAATGGCTTTTTTTATGGCCACTCCTCCATAAAGCCCAGCTCTGTGGCGTGTACGGATTAAAGTGGTCCTATGGACAGATGCTCCAATCTCCACTGTGGAGCTTTGCAGCTCCTTCAGGGTTATCTTTGGTTTCTTTGTTGCCTCTCTGATCAATGCCCTCCTTGCCCAGTCCATGAGTTTTGGTGGGCGGCCCTCTCGACAGGTTTGTTGTGGTGCCACATTCTTTGCATTTTTTTTATAATGGATTTAATGGTGCTCCATGGGATTTGAAAGTTTCAGATATCTTTTTATAACTCAACCCTGATCTGTACTTCTCCACAACTTCGTCCCTGACCTGTTTGGAGAGCTCCTTGGTCTTCATAGTGCCGCTTGCTTGGTGGTGCCCCTTGTTTAGTAGTGTTGCAGACTCTGAGGCCTTTCAGAACAGGTGTATGTATACTGAGATCATGTGACAGATCACGTGACACTTAAATAAAGTTCACCTGTGTGCAATCTAACTAATTGTGTGACTTCTGAAGGTAATTGGTTGCACCAGGTCTTATTTAGGGGCTTCATAGCAAAGGGGGTGAATTGTATTTTTGGAGAAAAACAAACAAACATTTCACTTCACCAATTTTGACTATTTTGTGTATGTCCATTACATGAAATCCAAATAAAACTCCATTTAAATCCAATCTAACTAATTGTGTGACTTCTGAAGGTAATTGGTTGCACCAGGTCTTATGCACGCACCACTTTGCCGCTTTTTTAAATGTATTTTTGGAGAAGAAAAAAAAACATTTCACTTCACCAATCCATTTAAATTAGAGGTTGTAATGCAACAAAATAGGAAAAACACCAAGGGGGGTGAATTCTTTCGCAAAGCACCGTACAGGGGCACCGGTACCTAGTCGGTGTGCGGGGGTAAAGGTTAGTTGAGGTAATCTGTACATGTTGGTGGGGCGGAGTGAGTAAACATAGATAACAAACAGCGAGTAGCAGCAGTGTAAAAAAGGGAGGGGGGGTCAATGTAAATTGGTGGGGATTTTGTTAATTGTTCAGCCGTCTTATGGCTTGTGGGTAGAAGCTGTTGAGGAGCCTTTTGGTCCGAGACTTGGCACTCCAATCCTGCTTGCAGTGAGATAGCAAAGAAAACAGTCTATGACTTGGGTGACTGGAGTCTCTGACAAAAAAATTATAGGCTCTCCTCTGACACCTATTATCTAGGTCCTGGATGGCAGGAAGCTTGGCCCCAGTGACGTACTGGGCCATTCGCACTACCCTCTGTAGCACCTTACGGTCAGATGACAACCAGTTGCCATACCAGGCAGTGATGCAACCAGTCAAGATGCTCTCGATGGTGCAGCTGTAGAACCTTTTATTTTTGTCATGCCCTTTTCACGAATATCATGGTATGTTTGGACCATGATAGTTCCTTGGTCACCAAGGAACTAGAAAATCTCAACCCGCTCCACTACAGCCCCGTCAATGTTAATGGCGCCCTGTTTGGCACACCTTATCCTGTAGTCCAAGATCAGCTCTTTTATCTTGCTCACATTGAGGTAGAGGTTGTTGTCCTGGCACCACACTGCCAGTTCTCTGACCTCCTCCCTCCGTCTCATCGTTGTCGGTGATCAAATCTACCACTGTTGTGTCCTAAGCAAACTTAATGATGGTGTTGGAGTCGTGTTTGGCCATGCAGTCGTGGGTGAACAAGGAATACAGGAGGGGACTAAGTACACACCCCTGAGGGGCCCCAGTGTTAAGGATCAGCGTGGCAGACGTGTTGTTGCCTACTCTTACCACCTGGGGGCGGCCCATCAGGAAGTCCAGGATCCAGTTGCAGATGGAGGTGTTCAGTCACAGGGTCCTTAGCTTAGTGCTTCGTGGACACTATGGTGTTGAACGCTGAGCTGTAGTCAATGAACACCATTCTTACATAGGTGTTCATTTTGTCCAGGTGAGAAAGGGCAGTGTAGAGTGTGATTGAGATTGCATCATCTGTGGATCTGTTGGGGCAGAATGTGAATTGGAGTGGGTCTAGGGTGTCCTGGAGGATGCTGTTGATGTGAGCCATGACCAGCCTTTCAAAGCACTTCATGGCTACCGACATGAGTGCTACGGAGCAGTAATCATTTAGGCAGGTTACCTTTGCTTCCTTGGGCACAGGGACTATGGTGTTCTGCTTGAAACGTGTAGCTATTACAGACTCGGTCAGGGAGAGGTTGAAAATGTCAGTGAAGACAATTGACAGTTGGTCCACGCATGCTTTGAGTGCACGTCCTGGTAATCCGTCTGGCCCAGCTGCTTTGTGAATGTTGACCTGTTTAAAGGTTTTGTTCACATTAGCTACCGAGAATATGATCACACAGTTAACCAGAACAGCTGGTTCTCTCGTGCATGCTTCAGTGTTGCTTGCCTCGAAGCAAGTATAACAGGCATTTAGCTAGTCTGGTAGGCTTGCGTCACTGTGCAGCTCGCGTCTGTGCACAGGTCAGATCAGGGATATTGCCTCTGCATATTGAAACAGGTCAGATCAGGGATATTGCCTCTGCATATTGAAACAGGTCAGATCAGGGATATTGCCTCTGCCTATTGAAACAGGCAGAAGGCAGATCAGGGGTATTGCCTCTGTGTATTGAAACAGGTCAGATCAGGGATATTTCCTCTGCGTATTGAAACAGGTAAGATCATGGATATTGCCTCGGCGTATTGAAACAGGTCAGATCGGGGATATTGCCTCTGCGTATTGAAACAGGTCAGATCAGGAAAAATTGCCTCTGTGTATTGAAACAGGTCAGATCAGGGATAATGCCTCTGTGTACTGAAACAGGTCAGATCAGGGATAATGCCTATGTGTATTGAAACAGGTCAGATCAGGGATAATGCCTCTGCGTATTGAAACAGGTATTGTGGTGAAACGGAAGAGGAAAGCCTATGTAATGATTGTGACCTCGAAGAACTAGAGAAGGAAACTTATTTTATCTTCTATTGCCCTTTCTACAACGATATACGCTTGCTCTTTGTCCAGAAAGCACACCAGATATACCCTGGTATTATGTGGCTGAGGAGACAGACCACCAGATATACCCTGGTATTATGTGGCTGAGCGATGAGGAGACAGACCACCAGATATACCCTGGTATTATGTGGCTGAGCGATGAGGAGACAGACCACCAGATATACCCTGGTATTATGTGGCTGAGTGATGAGGAGACAGACCACCAGATATACCCTGGTATTATGTGGCTGAGTGATGAGGAGACAGACCACCAGATATACCCTGGTATTATGTGGCTGAGTGATGAGGAGACAGACCACCAGATATACCCTGGTATTATGTGGCTGAGTGATGAGGAGACAGACCACCAGATATACCCTGGTATTATGTGGCTGAGTGATGAGGAGACAGACCACCAGATATACCCTGGTATTATGTGGCTGAGTGATGAGGAGACAGACCACCAGATATACCCTGGTATTATGTGGCTGAGTGATGAGGAGACAGACCACCAGATATACCCTGGTATTATGTGGCTGAGTGATGAGGAGACAGACCACCAGATATACCCTGGTATTATGTGGCTGAGTGATGAGGAGACAGACCACCAGATATACCCTGGTATTATGTGGCTGAGTGATGAGGAGACAGACCACCAGATATACCCTGGTATTATGTGGCTGAGTGATGAGGAGACAGACCACCAGATATACCCTGGTATTATGTGGCTGAGTGATGAGGAGACAGACCACCAGATATACCCTGGTATTATGTGGCTGAGTGATGAGGAGACAGACCACCAGATATATCCTTCTCACCCCCCTTAATGATTTAGATGCACTATTGTAAAGTGGCTGTTCCACTGGATGTCAGAAGTTGAATTCACCAATTTGTAAGTCGCTCTGGATAAGAGCGTCTGCTAAATGACTTAAATGTAAATGTAATGTATATACCCTGGTATTATGTGACTGAGTGATGAGGAGACAGACCACCAGATATACCCTGGTATTATGTGGCTGAGTGATGAGGAGACAGACCACCAGATATACCCTGGTATTATGTGACTGAGTGATGAGGAGACAGACCACCAGATATACCCTGGTATTATGTGGCTGAGTGATGAGGAGACAGACCACCAGATATACCCTGGTATTATGTGACTGAGTGATGAGGAGACAGACCACCAGATATACCCTGGTATTATGTGGCTGAGTGATGAGGAGACAGACCACCAGATATACCCTGGTATTATGTGGCTGAGCGATGAGGAGACAGACTACCAGATATACCCTGGTATTATGTGGCTGAGCGATGATGAGACAGACCACCAGATATACTCCGTTATTATATGGCTGAGTGATGAGGAGACAGACCACCAGATAGACCCTGGTATTATGTGGCTGAGTGATGAGGAGACAGACCACCAGATATACCCTGGTATTATGTGACTGAGTGATGAGGAGACAGACCACCAGATATACCCTGGTATTATGTGGCTGAGTGATGAGGAGACAGACCACCAGATATACCCTGGTATTATGTGGTTGAGCGATGAGGAGACAGACCACCAGATATACCCTGGTATTTTGTGGCTGAGCGATGAGGAGACAGACCACCAGATATACTCTGTTATTATGTGGCTGAGTGATGAGGAGACAGACCACCAGATATACCCTGGTATTATGTGGCTGAGTGATGAGGAGACAGACCACCAGATATACCCTGTTATTATGTGGCTGAGCGATGAGGAGACAGACCACCAGATATACCCTGGTATTATGTGGCTGAGCTATGAGGAGACAGACCACCAGATGTACCCTGGTATTATGTGGCTGAGTGATGAGGAGACAGACCACCAGATATACCCTGGTATTATGTGGTTGAGCGTTGAGGAGGCAGACCACCAGATATACCCTGGTATTATGTGGCTGAGTGATGAGGAGACAGACCACCAGATATACCCTGGTATTATGTGGCTGAGTGATGAGGAGACAGACCACCAGATATACCCTGTTATTATGTGGCTGAGTGATGAGGAGACAGACCACCAGATATACCCTGGTATTATGTGGTTGAGCGTTGAGGAGACAGACCACCAGATATACCCTGGTATTATGTGGCTGAGTGATGAGGAGACAGACCACCAGATATACCCTGGTATTATGTGGCTGAGGAGACAGACCACCAGATATACCCTGGTATTATGTGGTTGAGCGTTGAGGAGACAGACCACCAGATATACCCTGGTATAATGTGACTGAGTGATGAGGAGAATTTGAAATGTTTGTTGTTTTGTCCGTTGTGTATTTCCGTTTGCGGAATATTTAGATAAGGCCTGGAATAAAAGAAAAGGGGATAATTAAATCGTAAAAATATTGATTTTCTATGCGGTAAATAGCAGGTGTGTATTCAGATAACATATTGGCTTGTATCCCATATGAATATTCTGTTTATGTCAAACTGAGTTGAAGTGACTTATTTTTCTTTCTTTTTTATCTGTAGTTATCTGTCTCTATATGGTAGGTATTTACAGTTGAAGTCGGAAGTTAACATACACTTAGGTTGGAGTCATTAAAACGTGTTTTCAACTACTCCACAAGTCAGTTAGGACATCTACGTGACACAAGTAATTTTTCCAATTGTTTACAGACAGATTATTTCACTTATAATACACTGTATCACAATTCCACTGGGTCAGACATTTACATAAACTAAGTTTACTGTGCCTTTAAACAGCTTGGAAAATTCAAGAAATGTATGTATTGGCTTTAGTAGCTTCTGATAGGCTAATTGACATAATTTGAGTCAATTAGAGGTGTACCTGTGGATGTATTTCAAGGCCAACCTTCAAACTCAGTGCCTCTTTGCTTGACATCATGGAAAATCAAAAGAAATCAGCCAAGACCTCAAAAAAAAAATTGTAGACCTCCACAAGCCTGGATCATCGTTGGGAGCAATTTACAAACGCCTGAAGGTACCACGTTCATCTGTACAAACAATTGTACGCAAGTATAAACACCATGGGACCACGCAGCCGTCATAACGCTCAGGAAGGAGACACGTTCTGTCTCTGAGAGATGAACGTACTTTGGTGCGAAAAGTGAAAATCAATCCCAGAACAACAGCAAAGGACCTTGTGAAGATGCTGGAGGAAACAGGTACAAAATGGAGTCCTATAGTAAAATGTAAAATGAGTCCTATATCAACATAACCTGAAAGGCCACTCAGCAAGGAAGAACCCACTGCTCCAAAACCGCCATAAAAAAGCCAGACAACGGTTTGCAACTACACATGGGAACAAAGATCGTACTTTTTGGAGAAATGTCCTCTGGTCTGACGAAACAAACATAGAACTGTTTGGCCATAATGACCATTGTTATGTTTGGAAGAAAAAGGGGGAGGCTTGCAAGCCGAGGAACACCATCCCAACCATGAAGCACGGGGGTGGCAGCATAATGTTGTGGGGGTGCTTTGCTGCAGGAGGGACTGGTGCACTTCACAAAATAGATAGCTTCATGAGGGAGGAAAATTATATGGATATATTGAAGCTTCAGCAAGACATCATTCAGGAAGTTAAAGCTTGGTCGCAAATGGGTCTTCCAAATGGACAATGACCCCAAGCTTACTTCCAAAGTTGTGGCAAAATTACTTCAGGACAACAAAGTCAAGGTATTGGAGTGGCCATCACAAATCCTTGACCTCAATCCTATAGGACATTTGTGGGCAGAACTGAAAAAGCGTGTGTGAGCAAGGAGGAGGTCTACAAACCGGACTCAGTTACGCCAGCTCTGTCAGGAGGATTGGGCCAAAATTCACCCAACTTGTTGTGGGAAGCTTGTGGAAGGCTACCTGAAACATTTGACCCAAGATAAACAACTTAAAAGCAATGCTACCAACTTCTAATTGAGTGTATGTAAACTTCTGACACCCTGGGAATGTGATGAAATAAATAAAAGCTGAAATGAATAATTCTCTCTACTATTATTCTAACATTTCACATTCTTAAAATAAAGTGGTGATCCTAACTGCCCTAAGACAGGGAATTTCTACTAGGATTAAATGTCAGGAATTGTGAAAAACTGAGTTTAAATGTATTTGGCTAAGGTATATGTAAACTTCCGACTTCAACTGTATATACACATGTTAGATATTACTGTCGGAACTAGAAGCACAAGCATTTCACTACACCTGCAATAACATCTACTAACCATGTGTATGTGACCAATAAATTTGATATAGTACGTATAAGCTAGAAATAGAAGCCTAAGTATTGTTGATCATTAGTTTACTCCAATTAGAGGTGGGGTAGTAGGGTTAGGGGAATGTAATAAAGAAGGAAAATATATATTTAACAAAATAATATACAGCACCAGTCAATAATTTGGAAACATCTACTCATTAAAGGGTTTTTCTTTATTTTTACTATTTTCTACATTGCAGAATAATGGTAAAGACATCAAAAATATGAAATAACACATATGGAATCATAGAGTAACCAAAAAAAGCGTTAAACAATTCATATTTTTGATTCTTCAAAGTAGCCACCCTTTGCAAGGCACACCTGTTAATTGAAAAGCATTCCAGGTGACTACCTCATGAAGCTGGTTGAGAGAATGTCAAGAGTGTCTGGGATTTCTGAGACTACTGTAGAAAATTGAACAAAAATAGTTCAAGCCTTATCCCATCTGAAAGTCGTCTCTGTAGTCAGAAACACACAACTTATTAAACAAAAGACAACCAGATCATACTGTCAGAATCCAGCTGTCTCATTTCTTCACTGAATATTGATCTTCATCTCTGTGTTAGTATTTTTTTAAACATACCAAATGAGGTCAAAGAGATGAAAAGAGGGCCTGTTATGAGACGACTGGGCAGTGTTTAGGAAGAGAGAGTGGACACTGGGCAGCACTTAGGAAGAGAGAGTGGACACTGGGCAGCGTTTAGGAAGAGAGAGTGGACACTGGGCAGCGTTTAGGAAGAGAGAGTGGACACTGGGCAGCGTTTAGGAAGAGAGAGTGGACACTGGGCAGCGTTTAGGAAGAGAGGGTGGACACTGGGCAGCGTTTAGGAAGAGAGAGTGGACACTGGGCAGCGTTTAGGAAGAGAGAGTGGACACTGGGCAGCGTTTAGGAAGAGAGAGTGGACACTGGTCAGTGTTTAGGAAGAGAGAGTGGACACTGGTCAGTGTTTAGGAAGAGAGAGTGGACACTGGTCAGTGTTTAGGAATGGAGAGTGGACACTGGGCAGTGTTTAGGAAGAGAGAGTGGACACTGGGCAGTGTTTAGGAAGAGAGAGTGGACACTGGGCAGTGTTTAGGAAGAGAGAGTGGACACTGGGCAGTGTTTAGGAAGAGAGAGTGGACACTGGGCAGTGTTTAGGAAGAGAGAGTGGACACTGGGCAGTGTTTAGGAAGAGAGAGTGGACACTGGTCAGTGTTTAGGAATGGAGAGTGGACACTGGGCAGTGTTTAGGAAGAGAGAGTGGACACTGGGCAGTGTTTAGGAAGAGAGAGTGGACACTGGGCAGTGTTTAGGAAGAGAGAGTGGACACTGGGCAGTGTGTTTGTTAATTTTAAAATTTCCATCTCTCACAAACACAACCACACACAGTCTCCCTACAGTTCACACACAACCACACACACACAGTCTCCCTACAGTTCACATTATTGTCTGTCTCGACTGACACACTACAGCAGTGGTTCCACAAAGAAATGGGTTCACTTCAACTCAATATCTTCCCCCTCCAGTCCTCTACTCCTCCTTTCCCACACTAATCCATCTCTCCATTCATCTACTCCTCCAGTCCTCTCCTCCTCCTTTCCCACACAAATCCATCTCTCCATTGCTCTAGTCCTCCAGGCCTCAGAGAAATAGTTAAATGATTAATTAGGATTCACTATACTAACAAAGACATTGTTTGCACTCCACCCCTACACCCAGCAAACTGAACCACCCCAGAGTACTCCACTCCAACCCTACACCCAGCATACTGAACTACCCAGAGTACTCCACTCCAACCCTACACCCAGCAAACTGAACTACCCAGAGTACTCCACTCCACTCCAACCCTACACCCAGCAAAATGAACTACCCAGAGTACTCCACTCCACTCCAACCCTACACCCAGCATACTGAACTACCCAGAGTACTCCACTCCAACCCTACACCCAGCAAACTGAACTACCCAGAGTACTCCACTCCACTTCAACCCTACACCCAGCATACTGAACCACCCCAGAGTACTCCACTCCAACCCTACACCCAGCAAACTGAACCACCCCAGAGTACCACCCCAGAGTACCAACCCTACACCCAGCAAACTGAACCACCCCAGAGTACTCCACTCCACTCCAACCCTTCACCCAGCAAACTGAACCACCCCAGAGTACTCCACTCCAACCCTACACCCAGCATACTGAACTACCCAGAGTACTCCACTCCACTCCAACCCTACACCCAGCAAACTGAACCACCCCAGAGTACTCCACTCCAACCCTACATCCAGCAAACTGAACTACCCAGAGTACTCCACTCCAACCCTACACCCAGCAAACTGAACCACCCCAGAGTACTCCACTCCAACCCTACACCCAGCAAACTGAACCACCCCAGAGTACTCCACTCCAACCCTACACCCAGCAAACTGAACCACCCCAGAGTACTCCACTCCAACCCTACACCCAGCAAACTGAACCACCCCAGAGTACTCCACTCCACTCCAACCCTACACCCAGCAAACTGAACCACCCCAGAGTACTCCCCACACCCAGCATACTGAACTACCCAGAGTACTCCACTCCAACCCTACACCCAGCAAACTGAACCACCCCAGAGTACTCCACTCCAACCCTACACCCAGCAAACTGAACCACCCCAGAGTACTCCACTCCAACCCTACACCCAGCATACTGAACTACCCAGAGTACTCCACTCCACTCCAACCCTACACCCAGCATACTGAACCACCCCAGAGTACTCCACTCCAACCCTACACCCAGCAAACTGAACCACCCCAGAGTACTCCACTCCAACCCTACACCCAGCATACTGAACTACCCAGAGTACTCCACTTCACTCCAACCCTACACCCAGCAAACTGAACCACGCCAGAGTACTCCACTCCAACCCTACACCCAGCATACTGAACCACCCCAGAGTACTCCACTCCACTTCAACCCTACACCCAGCAAACTGAACCATCCCAGAGTACTCCACTCCAACCCTACACCCAGCATACTGAACTACCCCAGAGTACTCCACTCCACTCCAACCCTACACCCAGCAAACTGAACCACGCCAGAGTACTCCACTCCAACCCTACACCCAGCAAACTGAACCACCCCAGAGTACTCCACTCCAACCCTACACCCAGCAAACTGAACCACCCCAGAGTACTCCACTCCAACCCTACACCCAGCAAACTGAACCACCCCAGAGTACTCCACTCCAACCCTACACCCAGCAAACTGAACCACCCCAGAGTACTCCACTTCAACCCTACACCCAGCAAACTGAACCCCCCCAGAGTACTCCACTCCAACCCTACACCCAGCAAACTGAGCTACCCAGAGTACTCCACTCCAACCCTACACCCAGCAAACTGAGCTACCCAGAGTACTCCACTCACATTACACTGAAATCACTTTACCCTCCCACAAACACATGCACATATACACAGATACACAACAGATCCCTGTGACAACGAGAAGACTGTTTACTTATTCACGAGGGGAATTCATTTCCTGTGCAAGTGGGATTGTTTTCCCTTGAGTGAGAGAGAGGAAGGGTTGAATGGAGTTACACAGATGCACTGTCCATCATCCTGTCACCACAAGTGTCCAGGAGACAGACAATAACATTTGAGTGTGTTTGATGGTCTGTACACATTCAGGCCTAGATATAATCTGCCCCGGTGTCTACCTCAATGCCCTAGTAAAACAACACACCCAACACAAAGATATCCTATAACAAACACAGGTGCTGTCAACATTGTTTAGGTCATTATCATCACTGTGTCAGAGGAGGAACCATGCATGACCAGGACAAGTTGACTGAAGTATACCCAGACTGGCACCCAGGCTTGGCCATCTGATCCCTGTAGTGGAGCTGCCGTGCCTGATAGATGAGGGGTATGCGTGGGGAGACTGGGGGTACTGAGCATTTGATCCTGTTACTTTAATGGGCTGTTTTATTGCTCCTGATCTTTATGACTCTTCGTGTGACACTTTGACCAACCGACTCACTGAAGAGTCAGTGTAAACAAAGTGCGTCCAGAGACTATAGCGTAATTTATGATTAACTTCAACTATAACGGCTCCAAGTTTATGTTTTTTTATTTTTTATTACTCTGAAACAAATAAGTAACTGACTCTACAGAGGCGGGCGAAAGTCTGTGTCACTCTACCTACCTGTAGGCTTGACAAAGTTGACAAAGTGAAGATTGCGGTTACCCCGCAAAGTGTGTTTGGGGGGGGGGGGGGGGCGGGTGAGGAGTGAACTTTAGGGGCTTTGTCCGTGGGACTTCATTTATAAAGTGCCCTCTCTCTCCGAAAATCCCCAAGGGCCCGGAAGGGGAGTTCCGTGTATCTTTCTTTATGTGACGGCTACCGGCGGGACGGAATTCGATCATTAATTTTGTGAGGAATAAAAATTAAAAATAAAAATAATAATCTTCCGATTTCTCAGGGTGAGCTGCAGAAGCCCGACTTCCCGTGGCTATGGTAAAGACGCAATTTTAAGCGCAATTTTTTTTTAATGTAAAATACATAAAGCGCTCTCACAACTTCGGTTGGTATCAATATTGCAGATTAATTCATGATATCGATGTCACATTATTCATATGCCTTCAATGCTCACTTAAGTAGGCTGTTTGCACAACAAAGAAAGAATGTAGCCTAAAACGTGTAATAGTAAAAAGAAAATTACAGCCTAATCAAAAACTTAAAATGTAAGACACGCAATAAAGTCTTTATAAATATCCTATTGTAGTGTCTTTCTAATGAACCACAAAACTATTTTTAAAAAAACTCGTTGGGCATATAAGACAAATTGTGACCAAACATTGGATCGACAGCCTATTCAAAACATAAGACTGCCTTTGCTTTATGTGGTAACCACAGTAGCCTAACTCAAAAAACAAGGGCAGGCGCATTGGTCAGAAAGTTCATTGGTTCCTTCTGCTGTCGCCTTCTTGCGCGAGCTCATCTCATGAAAACAATCTTGCAACTTTAACACTGTCAACGACAACATGGTCACTTGACGTTTGGCCAAGAACACATGCAGCATATGCCACATTGATTGTTCCATCAAATGTATCAGCTAGTCCAACAAATAAAATAAATAGGTACTTACGTTAGTCCGATCTTACCAGAATCAACTTCTAATCAAATATTAACATCTATTGAACACAATATTATTCCTTCAGGTTCCTGTCTTCCATGTCATGAAGCACATCAATAATATCCTGTTCACCTCTAGTAGCGAAGGGAGTGCCCAACTGTCCCGAGCAAGACCATACCGCCACCAGCCGAGTCCCCATTCAAACCCGTAAGTACATTTAGAGACCAGGCAGTGTGTGAAAACCCGGAAAGGATTTCTTGGAACGGGTTCCTGAAAATTCCCTCTTCTGCCCTTTGGTCGCTGATGGAGGGGGGGGTGAATAGCCTACTACACACAGATTCCTACTGATCGGTCTTAGAAATTGAAGCTCAAGAAAAAGACCACAAAAATGTCATTCTAAAGTTATTTCATTGTCTGGAACTCAATTTAATTCAAAGGGATTTATATATGTTTACATTGCCAAAGCAAGTGAAATAGATAATCAACCAAAATGTAAAATAAATAATAAAAAATGTGTTATTATCTAGTGCAGTGTGTTATTGTGTAGTGCAGTGAGTTATTGTGTAGTTCAGTGAGTTATTGTGTAGTGCAGTGAGTTATTGTGTAGTGCAGTGTGTTCTTGAGTAGTGCAGTGTGTTCTTGTGTAGTGCAGTGAGTTATTTTCTAGTGCAGTGAGTTATTGTGTAGTGCAGTGAGTTATTGTGTAGTGCAGTGAGTTATTGTGTAGTGCAGTGAGTTATTGTGTAGTGCAGTGAGTTATTGTGTAGTGCAGTGAGTTATTTTCTAGTGCAGTGAGTTATTTTCTAGTGCAGTGAGTTATTGTGTAGTGCAGTGAGTTATTGTGTAGTGCAGTGAGTTATTTTGTAGTGCAGTGAGTTATTTTGTAGTGCAGCGAGTTATTTTGTAGTGCAGCGAGTTATTTTGTAGTGCAGTGAGAATCAGACAGGCTTGTAGTGAGGGTGCTCTACAGTTAACATACACTAACGGCTCTGGCTGATTCTCTCCGTGGTTTCCTTCCCACAATTCCCCCAGTGGCAGTTCAAAGTCTGCCAGCTCCAGTCATCAGGGATCCATGCACCTTACAATTCAAATCAGCCAACCAATGAGAGTCCATGAAGACAGCAACATCCGCTAGTGACCTTTACACAACCTAATACAAACAGGCTGATTCAACCTGCTGCCCCTCCTTCCTTCCCTCCCTCCCTCCACCCACGGTCAACCCGAGCACATGGTTAAAACTGTCACCCCAAACACATGGTTAACACACGGTTAACACTGTCACCCCAACCACATGGTTAACACTGTCACCACAACCACATGGTTAACACTGTCACCCCAACCACATGGTTAACACACGGTTAACACTGCCACCCCAACCACATGGTTAACACATGGCTAACACTGCCACCACAACCACATGGTTAACACTGTCACCACAACCACATGGTTAACACTGTCACCCCAAACACATGGTTAACACTGTCACCCCAAACACATGGTTAACACTGTCACCCCAAACACATGGTTAACACTGTCACCCAAAACACATGGTTAACACTGCCACCCCAAACACATGGTTAACACACGGTTAACACTGTCACCCCAACCACATGGTTAACATTGTCACCCCAACCACATGGTTAACACTGTCACCCCAATCACATGGTTAACACTGTCACCCCAAACACATGGTTAACACACGGTTAACACTGTCACCCCAACCACATGGTTAACACACGGTTAACACTGTCACCCCAACCACATGGTTAACACACGGTTAACACTGTCACCCCAAACACATGGTTAACACACGGTTAACACTGTCACCCCAACCACATGGTTAACATTGTCACCCCAACCACATGGTTAACACTGTCAACCCAACCACATGGTTAACACTGTCACCCCAAACACATGGTTAACACACGGTTAACACTGTCACCCCAACCACATGGTTAACATTGTCACCCCAACCACATGGTTAACACTGTCACCCCAACCACATGGTTAACACTGTCACCCCAACCACATGGTTAACACTGTCACCACAACCACATGGTTAACACACGGTTAACACTGTCACCCCAACCACATGGTTAACACTGTCACCCCAACCACATGGTTAACACTGTCACCCCAACCGCATGGTTAACACTGTCACCACAACCACATGGTTAACACACGGTTAACACTGTCACCCCAACCACATGGTTAACACACGGTTAACACTGCCACCCCAACCACATGGTTAACACACGGTCAACACTGCCACCCCAACTACATGGTTAACACATGGCTAACAATGCCACCACAACCACATGGTTAACACTGTCACCCCAAACACATGGTTAACACTGTCACCCCAAACACATGGTTAACACTGTCACCCCAAACACATGGTTAACACTGTCACCCCAAACACATGGTTAACACTGCCACCCCAAACACATGGTTAACAATGCCACCCCAAACACATGGTTAACACTGTCACCCCAAACACATGGTTAACACGGTCACCCCAAACACATGGTTAACACTGTCACCCCAAACACATGGTTAACACATGGTTAACACTGCCACCCCAAACACATGGTTAACACTGTCACCCAAAACACATGGTTAACACTGTCACCCCAACCACATGGTTAACACTGCCACCCCAAACACATGGTTAACACTGTCACCCCAACCACACGGTTAAAACACGGTTAACACTGTCACCACAACCACACGGTTAACACTGTCACCCAAAGCACATGGTTAACACTGTCACCCCAAACACATGGTTAACACTGCCACCCCAAACACATGGTTAACACTGTCACCCCAAACACATGGTTAACACGGTCACCCCAAACACATGGTTAACACTGTCACCTCAAACACATGGTTAACACATGGTTAACACTGCCACCCCAAACAAATGGTTAACACTGTCACCCCAAACACATGGTTAACACTGTCACCCCAAACACATGGTTAACACTGTCACCCAAAACACATGGTTAACACTGTCACCCCAAACACATGGTTAACATGGTCACCCCAAACACATGGTTAACACTGTCACCCCAAACACATGGTTAACACGGTCACCCCAAACACATGGTTAACACTGTCACCTCAAACACATGGTTAACACATGGTTAACACTGCCACCCCAAACACATGGTTAACACTGTCACCCCAAACACATGGTTAACACTGTCACCCCAAACACATGGTTAACACTGTCACCCAAAACACATGGTTAACACTGTCACCCCAAACACATGGTTAACACTGCCACCCCAAACACATGGTTAACACACGGTTAACACTGTCACCCCAAACACATGGTTAACACTGTCACCTCAAACACATGGTTAACACTGTCACCCCAACCACATGGTTAACACACGGTTAACACTATCACCACAACCACACGGTTAACACTGTCACCCAAAACACATGGTTAACACTGTCACCCCAAACACATGGTTAACACTGTCACCCCAAACACACGGTTAACACTGTCACCCTAACCACACAGTTAACACTGTCACCCCAAACACACGGTTAACACTGTCACCCCAAACACATGGTTAAGACTGTCACCCCAACCACACGGTTAACACTGTCACCCCAACCACACAGTTAACACTGTCACCCAAACTACACAGTTAACACTGTCACCCCAAACACACGGTTAACACTGTCACCCCAACCACACAGTTAACACTGTCACCCCAACCACACAGTTAACACTGTCACCCCAACCACACAGTTAACACTGTCACCCCAACCACACAGTTAACACTGTCACCCCAACCACACGGTTAACACTGTCACCCCAAACATATGGTTAACACTGTCACCCCAAACACACGGTTAACACTGTCACCCCAAACACATGGTTAACACTGTCACCCCAACCACACAGTTAACACTGTCACCCCAAACACATGGTTAACACTGTCACCCAAAACACATGGTTAACACTGTCACCCCAAACACATGGTTAACACTGTCACCCCAAACACATGGTTAACACTGTCACCCAAAACACATGGTTAACACTGTCACCCCAAACACACGGTTAACACTGTCACCCCAAACACATGGTTAACACTGTCACCCAAAACACATGGTTAACACTGTCACCCCAAACACATGGTTAACACTGTCACCCCAAACACATGGTTAACACTGTCACCCCAACCACATGGTTAACACACGGTTAACACTGTCACCCAAAACACACGGTTAACACATGGTTAACACTGTCACCCCAACCACACAGTTAACACTGTCACCCCAAACACATGGTTAACACTGTCACCCCAAACACACGGTTAACACTGTCACCCCAACAACACGGTTAACACTGTCACCCCAACCACACGGTTAACACTGTCACCCCAAACACATGGTTAACACTGTCACCCCAAACACACGGTTAACACTGTCACCCCAAACACATGGTTAACACTGTCACCCCAACCACACAGTTAACACTGTCACCCCAAACACATGGTTAACACTGCCACCCCAAACACATGGTTAACACTGTCACCCCAACCACACGGTTAACACACGGTTAACACTGTCACCACAACCACACGGTTAACACTGTCACCCAAAACACATGGTTAACACTGTCACCCCAAACACATGGTTAACACTGTCACCCCAAACACATGGTTAACACTGTCACCCAAAACACATGGTTAACACTGTCACCCCAAACACATGGTTAACACGGTCACCCCAAACACATGGTTAACACGGTCACCCCAAACACATGGTTAACACTGTCACCCCAAACACACGGTTAACACTGTCACCCCAAACACATGGTTAAGACTGTCACCCCAACCACACGGTTAACACTGTCACCCCAACCACACAGTTAACACTGTCACCCAAACTACACAGTTAACACTGTCACCCCAAACACATGGTTAACACTGTCACCCCAACCACACAGTTAACACTGTCACCCCAACCACACAGTTAACACTGTCACCCCAACCACACAGTTAACACTGTCACCCCAACCACACAGTTAACACTGTCACCCCAACCACACGGTTAACACTGTCACCCCAACCACACGGTTAACACTGTCACCCCAAACATATGGTTAACACTGTCACCCCAAACACACGGTTAACACTGTCACCCCAAACACATGGTTAACACTGTCACCCCAACCACACAGTTAACACTGTCACCCCAAACACATGGTTAACACTGTCACCCAAAACACATGGTTAACACTGTCACCCCAAACACATGGTTAACACTGTCACCCCAAACACATGGTTAACACTGTCACCCAAAACACATGGTTAACACTGTCACCCCAAACACACGGTTAACACTGTCACCCCAAACACATGGTTAACACTGTCACCCAAAACACATGGTTAACACTGTCACCCCAAACACATGGTTAACACTGTCACCCCAAACACATGGTTAACACTGCCACCCCAACCACACAGTTAACACTGTCACCCCAACCACATGGTTAACACACGGTTAACACTGTCACCCAAAACACACGGTTAACACTGTCACCCCAAACACATGGTTAACACTGTCACCCCAAACACATGGTTAACACTGTCACCCCAACCACACAGTTAACACTGTCACCCCAAACACATGGTTAACACTGTCACCCAAAACACATGGTTAACACTGTCACCCCAAACACATGGTTAACACTGTCACCCCAACCACACAGTTAACACTGTCACCCCAAACACATGGTTAACACATGGTTAACACTGTCACCCCAAACACATGGTTAACACTGTCACCCCAACCACACAGTTAACACTGTCACCCCAAACACACGGTTAACACACGGTTAACACTGTCACCCAAAACACACGGTTAACACTGTCACCCCAAACACATGGTTAACACTGTCACCCCAACCATACAGTTAACACTGTCACCCCAACCACATGGTTAACACACGGTTAACACTGTCACCCCAACCACACAGTTAACACTGTCACCCCAACCACACAGTTAACACTGTCACCCCAACCACACAGTTAACACTGTCACCCCAAACACATGGTTAACACTGTCACCCCAACCACACAGTTAACACTGTCACCCCAACCACACAGTTAATACTGTCACCCCAACCACACAGTTAATACTGTCACCCCAACCACACAGTTAACACTGTCACCCCAAACACATGGTTAACACTGTCACCCCAAACACACGGTTAACACTGTCACCCCAACCACACAGTTAACACTGTCACCCCAAACACATGGTTAACACTGTCAC
>NC_088224.1:88923180-88981555 GCF_036934945.1 Oncorhynchus masou masou
CTCAGTCACTGTTACTGCTATCCCCATGACTCAGTCACTGTTACTGCTATCCCCAGGACTCAGTCACTGTTACTGCTATCCCCATGACTCAGTCACTGTTACTGCTATCCCCATGACTCAGTCACTGTTACTGCTATCCCCATGACTCAGTCACTGTTACTGCTATCCCCATGACTCAGTCACTGTTACTGCTATCCCCATGACTCAGTCACTGTTACTGCTATCCCCATGACTCAGTCACTGTTACTGCTATCCCCATGACTCAGTCACTGTTACTGCTATCCCCATGACTCAGTCACTGTTACTGCTATCCCCATGACTCAGTCACTGTTACTGCTATCCCCATGACTCAGTCACTGTTACTGCTATCCCCATGACTCAGTCACTGTTACTGCTATCCCCATGACTCAGTCACTGTTACTGCTATCCCCATGACTCAGTCACTGTTACTGCTATCCCCATGACTCAGTCACTGTTACTGCTATCCCCATGACTCAGTCACTGTTACTGCTATCCCAATGACTCAGTCACTGTTACTGCTATCCCCATGACTCAGTCACTGTTACTGCTATCCCCATGACTCAGTCACTGTTACTGCTATCCCCATGACTCAGTCACTGTTACTGCTATCCCCATGACTCAGTCACTGTTACTGCTATCCCCATGACTCAGTCACTGTTACTGCTATCCCAATGACTCAGTCACTGTTACTGCTATCCCCATGACTCAGTCACTGTTACTGCTATCCCCAGGACTCAGTCACTGTTACTGCTATCCCCAGGACTCAGTCACTGTTACTGCTATCCCCATGACTCAGTCACTGTTACTGCTATCCCCATGACTCAGTCACTGTTACTGCTATCCCCAGGACTCAGTCACTGTTACTGCTATCCCCATGACTCAGTCACTGTTACTGCTATCCCCAGGACTCAGTCACTGTTACTGCTATCCCCATGACTCAGTCACTGTTACTGCTATCCCCATGACTCAGTCACTGTTACTGCTATCCCCATGACCCAGTCACTGTTACTGCTATCCCCTTTACCAGACAGGAAACGGGGGAGGAATACCAACAATGAGACAATTGACTATTTCACCCCAGCGAATACTGACAAAGCTGAATACCAAACATTGTGTGTGTGTGTGTGTGTGTGTGTGTGTGTGTGTGTGTGTGTGTGTGTGTGTGTGTGTGTGTGTGTGTGTGTGTGTGTGTGTTGTGTGTGTGTGTGTGTGTGTGTGTGTGTGTGTGTGTGTGTGTGTGTGTGTGTGTGTCGCGCGCATGCGTGGACCCTGATCATCTCTGTCGGCATATACAAAAGAGTTCAGATCAAAGCTGATCAAATCACTGAGGCCCAGGCCAATCAAACACTGTATAATTGGGTCAATGAGAGATGGGGCTCTGTGATGGCCCAATGAACAAAGGCTGCCTCCGTCGCCGTCCAGAACTTACCGAACACTACAGGACAGGACAGGACAAGACAGAACTGGAGTGAACAAGACAGTACAGGACAGGATAAGACAGGAAAAGACAGAACTGGTGTGAACAAGACAGGACAAGACAGGACAGGACATGATAAGACAGGACAAGACAGGACAGGACATGATAAGACAGGACAAGACAGGACAGGGTAAGACAGGACAAGACAGAACTGGAGTTAACAAGACAGGACAAGACAGGGCAGGACAGGATAAGACAGGACAAGACAGGACAGGACATGATAAGACAGGACAAGACAGGACAGGGCATGATAAGACAGGACAAGACAGGACAGGATAAGACAGGACAAGACAGAACTGGAGTGAACAAGACAGGAAGGAACAGGACAGGACATGATAAGACAGGACAAGACAGGACAGAACAGAACTGGACATGTCACACAAAATACAGCACACAGACCTGGTTTAAATACTTGTTCATTTCCACCATCAAGTCAAATCAAATGTATAATTTCTAAAGCCTTTTTACATCAGCAGATGTCCCCAAGTGACTTTCTCATAATCTCAGATCAATTTGACCACAGGTCCTGGCCCAAAATACAGTATCTTCGTTATTATTACCTGTCATCATCATCATCCTCAACTTTAGGATTAATTCCTTTTCGATACTGAACTGAACTGAAATCCAAATCCATATCAGAAATTGAGAAAACTTGCCCAATGAATTTCTGTGAGGATCATGATGACTGTCTAGAATCTTAATTTGTTATTCATATCCATACTCATATCCATGTTGATCCGCATAGCCATATTCATACTCATATCCATGTTGATCCGCATAGCCATATTCATACTCATATCCATGTTGATCCTCATAGCCATATTCATACTCATATCCATGTTGATCCTCATAGCCATATTCATACTCATATCTATACTAATATATATACTCATATCCATATTCATACTCATATCTATATTCATACTCATATCCATATTCATCCTAATATCCATCATCATATCAACATTCATATCCATCTATCTATATTCATATCCATATCCATGTTCATACTCATATCTCAACTAATATCTATATTCATATTCATATTCATATCCATACTAATATCTATATCCATATTCATACACATATCATATCCATAACCACACTAATATCTATATTCATATCCATACTAATATCTATATTCATATCCATACTAATATCTATATTCATATCCATACTAATATATATATTCATATCTATACTAATATCTATATTCATATCTATACTCGTACCCATATGAATATCGGTATTCATACTCATATCCATAGCCATACTAATATCTATATCCATATTCATATCCATACACATATCCATACTAATATATATAAATTCATATCCATACTAATATATATATATTCATATGTATACTAGTATCCATATTCATATCCATACTAATATCTATATTCATATCCATACTAATATCTATATTCATATCCATACTAATATATATATATTCATATCCATACTAATATATATATATTCATATATATACTAATATATATATATTCATATCTATACTAGTATCCATATTCATATCCATACTAATATCAATATTCATATCCATACTAATATCTGTATTCATATCCATACTAATATCAATATTCATATCCATACTAATATATATATTCATATCCATACTTAATATCTATATTCATATCCATACTAATATATATATTCATATCCATACTAATATATATATTCATATCCATACTAATATCTATATTCATATCCATACTAATATCAATATTCATATCCATACTAATATATATATTCATATCCATACTTAATATCTATATTCATATCCATACTAATATATATATTCATATCCATACTAATATATATATTCATATCCATACTAATATCTATATTCATATCCATACTAATATATATATATTCATATCTATACTAATATCTATATTCATATCCATACTAATATATATATTCATATCTATACTAATATCTATATTCATATCCATACTAATATATATATTCATATCCATACTAATATATATATTCATATCTATACTAATATATATATTCATATCTATACCAATATATATATTCATATCCATACTATATCTATATTCATATCCATACTAATATATATATTCATATCCATACTAATATATATATATTCATATCCACACTGATATATATATTCATATCCATACTAATATATATATTCAAATCCATACTCATATCCATACTAATATATATATTCATATCCGTAGTAAATAAATATTCATATCCATACTAATATATATATTCATATCCATACTAATATATATATTCAAATCCATACTCATATCCATACTAATATATATATTCATATCCATACTAATATATATATTCATATCCATACTAATATCTATATTCATATCCATACTATATCTATATTCATATCCATACTAATATATATATTCATATCCATACTAATATATATATTCATATCCATACTAATATATATATTCATATCTATACTAATATCTATATTCATATCCATACTAATATCTATATTCATATCCATACTAATATCTATATTCATATCCATACTAATATATATATTCATATCCATACTAATATATATATATTCATATCTATACTAATATCTATATTCATATCCATACTAATATATATATATTCATATCCATACTAATATATATATTCATATCCATACTAATATATATATTCATATCCATACTAATATATATATTCATATCCATACTAATATCTATATTCATATCCATATTCATATTAATATTCAGTAACATCCACTCCATACTGAATCCAGTATTAATGACACAATTAGCTGCTGCTGGCCTCATCACTTGTGCTGCACAATGACAACACAAACAAAGACAGAACACTGTCTGAATGGAGACAGGCTGGTAGGCTAATAACTGAAGACGTGACTAGGCTGTTGGTGGATATAAATACGTTGAAGTGGTTTGTGGCGCAGCGTGGAACTAAATCGCATAAGAGTAATGTGATATGATTCAGTTTTAGTGGCTAATCTAAATTCAGCCAGTCTCTGCCCACAACTACACACAGACAATTCCACACAAACACTGGTGCTACAGATGTTTCCACACACACGCACGCATGCACACACACACACACACACACACACACACACACACACACAACACACACACAAGGCATGCAGTCATGCACACACATTCTCAATTAGTCCAACACCAAAATGTGTGGCACTCGCGCACTCACGGAATGCATATTTCACACTCGGTGGGCTTCTGCCATCTGTTTCATTCAGCTAATGACTGTGGGCTTAGACTAGGTACTGTAGGTATAATGACTGTGGGCTTAGAACTAGGTACTGTAGGTATAATGACTGTGGGCTTAGAACTAGTTACTGTAGGTATAATGACTGTGGGCTTAGAACTAGTTACTGTAGGTATAATGACTGTGGGCTTGGAACTATTTACTGTAGGTATAATGACTGTGGGCTTAGAACTAGGTACTGTAGGTATAATGACTGTGGGCTTAGAACTAGTTACTGTAGGTATATGGACTGTGGGTTCAGTACTAGTTACTGTAGGTATGCGGACTGTGGGCTCAGTACTAGTTACTGTAGGTATACTGACTGTGTCCTCAGTACTAGTTAATGTAGGTATACAGACTGGGGGCTCAGTACTAGTTACTGTAGGTCTCTAGGACTGTGGGCTCAGTACTAGTTACTGTAGGTCTACTGATTGTGGGCTCAGTACTAGTTACAGTAGGTATACGGACTGTGGGCCCAGTACTAGTTACTGTAGGTCTACTGACTGTGGGCTCAGTACTAGTTACTGTAGGTATACTGACTGTGTCCTCAGTACTAGTTAATGTAGGTATACAGACTGGGGGCTCAGTACTAGTTACTGTGGGTCTACGGACTGTGGGCTCAGTACTAGTTACTGTAGGTCTACTGATTGTGGGCTCAGTACTAGTTACAGTAGGTATACGGACTGTGGGCCCAGTACTAGTTACTGTAGGTCTACTGACTGTGGGCTCAGTACTAGGTACTGTAGGTATAATGACTGTGGGCTTAGAACTAGTTACTGTAGGTATAATGACTGTGGGCTTAGAACTAGTTACTGTAGGTATAATGACTGTGGGCTTAGAACTAGTTACTGTAGGTATAATGACTGTGGGCTTAGAACTAGTTACTGTAGGTATAATGACTGTGGGCTTAGAACTAGTTACTGTAGGTATAATGACTGTGGGCTTAGAACTAGTTACTGTAGGTATAATGACTGTGGGCTTAGAACTAGTTACTGTAGGTATAATGACTGTGGGCTTAGAACTAGTTACTGTAGGTATAATGACTGTGGGCTTAGAACTAGTTACTGTAGGTATACGGACTGTGGGCTCAGTACTAGTTAATGTAGGTATACGGACTGTGGGCTCAGTACTAGTTACTGTAGGTATACGGACTGTGGGCTCAGTACTAGTTACTGTAGGTATACGGACTGTGGGCTCAGTACTAGTTACTGTAGGTCTACTGACTGTGGGCTCAGTACTAGTTACTGTAGGTATACTGACTGTGGGCTCAGTACTAGTTACAGTAGCTATACTGACTGTGGGCTCAGTACTAGTTACAGTAGGTCTCCTCAGTAAGGTCTAAGCACGGACACCTGTCAGGGACCTGGAGAGCTCTGTAACTGGGAAAACAACTCACTCTACATTCTAACCCATCTTTTGCATACACACAGATCTGTTATTTAATTTGATCATTCTTTTGTCGCAGATCATTGTCATGCACAGCAGGAAATGCAAATTCTAAATATTCAAGGTTTAAAAAGGCTTCTAAAGTTTGTAATTTCCACTTAAAACGTCAGACTTGCTTTGCCCTAACGAAAAATGTATCAACCCCGACAAGAATTTACATTTCCTGATGCTGCAGGATTATTTTCCTACTGTGAGAAGAGGGCCAAATGAAAACACCTCACATGCACTCTATAGTCTATGCAAAACCCACTCACAATACCTGTCTCATTACCAATGAGAGACAACACTCCTGAATCTCTCAACACATACTGTACCAATAAAGACACACACACACACACACACACACACACACACACACACACACACACACACACACACACACACACACACACACACACCTGCATGTCTGTCTGTTTGTCTGTCACTCACCTAGCTGAGCCAGTCTGCATATCGATGGCACAGCCACGAAGCCGCCAACATGGTAGACCCTAAGGGCAAGCAGCGTCGTCCACGGCTACCACAGATGGACGGGAGCACGGGTTTGATTGCTCCTTCTGACCACAGAACATGTCCGTGTCCCTTTAGCTCAGAGAGCTAACGCAGTCCCAGAGCCCACTATCGTTTCACACAAAAACACAACCTGTGACTACCCAGCTCAGAGAAAATCTGACAGTCTATGGTTTCGTCTTGACTTCTAGTCCAGCATGGAGACTCTGTAGAACATCACCTAGTCAACAACTAGCCATCCAATTGTATCACATCTCCTTCCAAGAGCTTTCTCTTTCTCTGAACTCGACTGCAAGTCGTTCACACACCGAGACAGCAGTCCCCTGCCCCCCACATCTGTCTATCCCACGCCCTCTCTCCTCCCCCTCTCCTCTCCTCTCCTACCTCTCTCTCTGAAGCTCTGAAGGCCTTTTGAACTTGTGCAGCTGTGTGTGTGGCTGCTCACATGCTGCCCTGCACAGGGATGTACTGGGAAAAGGCCATTAATACATTGTTCTGTTGTGGAGATTGAAGTCCAAATGGACACAAAGAGGAGAGGAGCAGGCCCGACATGTATTCATCCTGGTGTGTGTGTGTACCAGATAGGGTCAATCTAGCCCACTTGGGAGTTAAGTGGGGTTAAAGAGTGACACACACACACTGTGGGCTCAGTACTACACAGGGGCTCCAGAGTGGTGCAGCAGTCTAAGACACTGCATCAAAATGCTAGAGGTATCACTACAGACCCGGGTTCAATACCGGACTGTGTCGCAGCCGACCGCGACCGGGAGACCCGTGAGGCGGCACACAATTGGCCCTTGTGTTGGCGGGCCGGGCGCACGCTGACTTCGGTCGCCAGCTATGCCGTGTTTCCTCCGACACATTGGTGCGGCTGGTTTCCTGGTTAAAACGTGCAGTGTGACAAAGAAGCATTGCGGCTTGACGGGGTCGTGTTTCGGAGGGAAACCTTGGCTCTCGAACTCCGCCTCTTCCCAGTCTGTACAGGAGATGCAGGGATGGGACAAGACTGTAACTACCAATTGGGGAGAAAAACGGGAGAAAGTACAAAAAAATACAAATAAATGCATAATAACACTTCGTAACAGGGGACCTGTGAGTGTGTCCATGAGATTGTAGGTAGGTACCCTGTGCGTGCAGGTGAATGTTATGGTCTGTTAGCATGTCTTCGGTTAAATACAGAGAAAAGTGAGTCAGAATATCTAAGCTGTTTTTTTTTTATCCTAGTTAGTAGGATCTGGATTGGATCCCAGCCGAGCTTAGTGAAAACGAGTTAGATAGGACAATATGCCAATATGTTTTTCTGAATTTAGGCTTAGGGTGGTTTGATTAAAATGTGTGGTTAGAAAAGACACTGCACTTCCATCCTCTGAGCATGGCCAGACAGTGATGACTGGACTTGGGTAGTATACAGTATTGACCGTATTTCAGGGTATTATGAAGTACTGATGGTAGGATTGTCAATACCGCCTCATATTTTATACAGTATTTACCATATATCGGGGTATTTTGAAGTACTGATGGTAGGATTGTCAATACCGCCTCATATTTTATACAGTATTTACCATATATCGGGGTATTTGAAGTACTGATGGTAGGATTGTCAATACCGCCTCATATTTTATACAGTATTTACCATATATCGGGGTATTTTGAAGTACTGATGGTAGGATTGTCAATACCGTCATATTTTATACAGTATTTACCATATATCGGGGTATTTTGAAGTACTGATGGTAGGATTGTCAATACCGCCTCATATTTTATACAGTATTTACCATATATCGATGGTATTTTGAAGTACTGATGGTAGGATTGTCAATACCGCCTCATATTTTATACAGTATTTACCATATATCGGGGTATTTTGAAGTACTGATGACAGGATTGTCAATACTGTCATATTTTATTCAGTATTGACTGTTTTTCAGGGTATTTTGAAGTACTGATGGTAGGATTGTCAATACCGTCATATTTTATACAGTATTTACCATATATCGGGGTATTTTGCAGTACTGATGGGATGATTTTCAATACCGTCACATTTTTATTCACAAAAAAACAGTCACATGGTAAGCTTGTTAACGAAGAGCACATGGAGCAAACTGACGGTCCACTTCTGAGCTGCACCAGAGAAGGGATCAGGATATATTTGAAATTCAATACTAACGTTTTCTCAATATCTTAGAAGTTAACTATACAAGATATTCCATATATATTTTCTCCAGCTCAGGGCTCCAGCTATGAATTTGGTTAGCTAACTTACTAGCTATAATGTTAGGTGGCTATCTTGCAATAACAAGCTTCTTGGTTACAGCAGAGACAAATGCCTTTTGTTTGGCTTTATGAGCTGGGTTGTCTGTCCCTGCAATTAGTTTAAATCCGCTAGTACTTTGTTATTGTTTGTTAGCATACAACAGTGCGTTTGGAAAGTATTCAAACCCCTTTACCTTTTCCACATTTTGGTATGTTACAGCCTTATTTTACAATTGATTCAATAGGATTTTTTCCTCATCAAACTACACACAAACAGGATTTTAGACATTTTTGCTCATTTTATATAAAAATAAAAATAAATGTAATATCATATGTACACAAGTATTTGGACCACTACAGACAATTCCTTTGACCTCATATCTTGGTTTTTGCTCTGACACATGCACTGTCAACTGTGGAACATTACATAGACAGGTGTGTGCCTTTCCAAATCATGTCAATCAATTAATTTACCACAGGTGGACTCCAATCAAGTTGTAGAAAGATCTCAAGGATGATCAATGGAGACAGGATGCACCTGAGCTCAATTTCGAGTCTCATAGCAAAGGGTTTGAATATTTCTGTAAATAAGCTATTTATGTTTTTCTTTTTGATACATTTGCAAAACTGTAGATGTTTTTTGTCAATATGGGGTGTTGTGTGTAGATTGCTGAGAAACATTGTTTATTTAATCCCTAAGTACCTAAGTGTGGGAACACCTGCTCTTTCCGGACTGACCAGGTGAATCCAGGTGAAAGCTACAACTTGTTAAATCCACTTCAATCAGTGTCGGTGGATCAGTGGTCGCCAACCCGGTCTGCATTCCTAGCCGATCACCAAATATGTAATACAAGGTTAATTTAATAAAGCACAGTCTCCTGGTGGGATGGAAAGGCTAATAGCTAAGACGTGGCTGAGTCCTTTACTAGGCTCAGCAGAATTTCCATGTTCTGTGGAAAGAGCTTTAGGGGTCAAAGGAGCAGAAACCGTGAGAACACGGCCATTCATACCATTTTTTTTTACCTTTATTTTACTAGGCAAGTCAGTTAAGAACAAATTATTATTTTCAATGATAGGGTGGAACTGCCTGTTCAACAACAGATTTGTACCCTGTCAGCTCGGGGATTTGAACTTGCAACCTTTAAACATAGTCCAACGCTGTAACCACTAGGCTACCCTGCGCCCCAAATGAGAAACACTGTTAGCCTGCATGCTGTATGCACACGGACACATACTGTACATATAGGCAGATACATCATTCGTACTGACATCACTCAGTGCACATCTCTCACATTGACGATGTGGACAAATGGTCCAAGTTAGTCAATACAGCCAATGCAAACGTAGACATGACATTAGCTATAAGACTGTGCTCTCGTCAGCATGTGAGTATAATCACTTGACTGACTCATTTGTAAACTACAGGCCTTTCTGTTGTGTTGAAACCAAGTCGTCTAAGTCCAAACTGTAAAAAATGTATTATTACTTATTCGGAATTTGGAAAAAACGCTTTCAGTGCAAACTTATACAACTAAAACCAGATATAAAGTATGTAGAAAAGGTAACAGTGATATTTATTTTTAAATAATATAATCTTTGAGAACTAACAATCATCAACATAAAAGCTAGGCAGTCAGGGAGAAGTGAAAATTCTGAGTGGACAAAACAGGAACAACTTCCAGAAAATTGAGGTGAAACAACTTTTCCCTCAGAACAGCCTGGATTTGTCAATGCATATGGCCTCTACAAGATGTCGAAAGCGGTCCACAGGGATGCTGGCCCATGTTGACCTCAATGCTTCCCACAGTTGTTGGCTGGATGTCCTTTGAGGGGTGGATCATTTTGATACACACATGGGAAACTGTTGCGTGTGAAAAACCCAGCAGCATTGCAGTTCTTGACACAAAGGCACTTAAAATATTTTGTCTTGCCCATTTACCCACTGAATGGCACACATACACAATCCATGTCTCAATTGTCTCCAGGCTTAAAATCCTTCTTTAACCCGTCTCCTCCCCTTCATCTACACACTGATTGAAGTGGATTTAACAAGTGACATCAATAAGGGATCATAGCTTTCAACTGGATTCACTTGGTCAGTCTATGCCATGGAAAGACTATATTTTGTTATTATGTTTGAGCAATAGAACACTGGATTGATTAGCCATGAAAAAGTGCATAGAATTGCAGGAAATTAGCTTTAAAACTGAAACGTTTTCTCTCAGCTACATGGCAAAATGTGTGGAATTGCAGGACATTTGCTTAAAAAACAGCAAAATGTTCTCACAGCTCCATGGAAAAATGTTACGGATTACAGTTTTGCTCAGTTGCTAAAACACTAAAACCCATTGGCTGAACAAAGTCCTCAGTTGCTAAAACACTAAAACCCTTTGGCTGAACAAAGTTCTCAGTTGCTAAAACACAAAAACCCATTGGCTGAACAAAGTCCTCAGTTGCCTGGACTCAGTTAGCTAATTATGCAGTTTGTTGTCAATACCTTAAACCATTTCACATGGTAAAACACCATTGCAGATCTCACTTAGACTTTTCAGCAAAACTCTAAACACATTCTCATTCTCAAACACATTCTGCACTCTAATGCACATGTCAGCCATACTGGTAAACACAAGTGGCAACAATCAAATACAAATAGAGAACACATGTCATTGATTGAACACAACCACTCAAAATGTATTTAACCTGTTTCAAATGATGCGACACAACCAATATAAGCCAGTTCAGAGCAAACAGGTTGTTGAGGGTGGGAAGGAGAAAGTCTGAAAATGGATAGAAGAAACAATGTGAAGGAGAGGGACGGGGACGGGACGGGGACGGGATGAGTGCGTATGCGAGGTGGGCGACGAGGAGGAAGAGGAGGAGGAGGAGGGCAAGAAAGAGGAAGATGAAGAGGAAGACAAAATAATGGAAATATCTGATGAAATTCCAGCAACAGTTATAGACCATGTTCTTGTCCATGGACTGACAATGAGGGAAGCAGGACTTAGAGTGCAACCCAATTTGAGCCGATTCTCTGTGTCCACCATAGTAAGGACATTCAGAAGAGAACAGTACAGTATACTACTGTATTTTTGTAATTGCAAATTTACTGTACTACACTATATGCAGCTGTTTCAATTTACATTTGTAAAGTTTTTAATCACTGTATGTATTGCACTGCATGAATATGTTTTGTAACTGCACAATTACTTTTTGTAGAATTGCAAGGCTGCCACATGCAGGTGGAAGGACAGCTATATTCACTCTGGAGCAAGAGGCCGTTATAGTTGGCCTGGTCCTTCAAGATAATGCAATACGACTCAGAAATCCAGGAACGAGTGATACAAGACAACACACACTTCCAGGGAATCGACAGTGTGAGCATTTCCACTATTGACCGTGTCCTCCATCGTAACAGGATGTGAATGAAACAAGTAAACAGAGAACCTTTTGAGTGCAACTCACCAAGGGTGAAAAGAACTGCGAGCTCAGTATGTGCAAGTAAGTGTACATTCAGAAATATTTACTGCAATCCAGATTGTCTACAGTACTAACACGTACTATGTGAATGACATTACTCTTCAGTACATACAATGTGTGTGAATCAGAAGCCTAATTGTACTCTACAGTATAGCACTGTCTCTGTACGACTTACAAAATCCTACATACAGTATATTGTATTTCTACACAGACAATATTTGACTTGGAATCCTTGGACAGACCCCATGAGTTCATCTCTGTCGATGAAGCAGGCTTCAATCTAACAAAGAGGAGAAGGAGAGGCCGAAACATGATTGGACATCACCATGTTACACTCGGGCCATATAACACCCAGTACCTTCTAAGATTTATTGCCAATCTAAGAG
Organism: Oncorhynchus masou masou; assembly: GCF_036934945.1. Taxonomy (NCBI): domain Eukaryota; kingdom Metazoa; phylum Chordata; class Actinopteri; order Salmoniformes; family Salmonidae; genus Oncorhynchus; species Oncorhynchus masou. Next base: position 88,936,030 of record NC_088224.1, read on the forward strand.
ATATTTTATTTGAGCAGCAGGTTCAAGAGCAGCAGGGTCAGAGCTGAATGAAAATCCCATTCCCACCTATGTGATAGTGTGGGACAATGTCAGTTTCCACCGAGCTGCTTAGGTAAGGGAATGATTTAACATCATTGGGCAGTTTGTGAACTTGTACCTCCCTCCATACTCGCCTTTCCTGAATCCGATTGAGGAGTATTTCTCCTCTTGGAGATGGAAAGTGTATGATAGACAACCCTACACCAGAGTAAGCCATGGATTTAGCCTGTGGTGATATAGGTGAGGAGTCATGTCAGGGCTGGACACGACACACAAGAGGCTTCTTCCCCCGTTGCCTCAGGAGGGACAATATTGCTTGTGATGTCAACAAAGTGCTCTGGCCTGACCCAGCCCAAAGACAAGAAGAAGCACATTGATCACATGTTTACTCCTTTGATATTTGTCCCTTTTAGTATTGTATACTGTAGTACAGTGCGTTGTAGGCTGTATACTGTACAATGGACACATTGTATGGCCCTGAACATTGTGCTTTCCATTTATTAACAGTACTGATGGCTCAATAGGTTTTGACTGGTTGCAGGTTCATATCAACAAAGAACAAGAATTACAGTATCACAGAGACAAAGGACAAGTTTGTGAGATGCAGGGTACAGTACTGTAAGCAAAGAGCAAAGCAGAGTAGTAATTATTTTTGAGCTACTATGATAGAACATGATTTTGTTCATCAAAAGAAAATGATGGAAAAATATTAATATTTTTAGCAGTAAAAATGTTCTTCTCTGTGAGAATTGTATGTTTTGAACAATATGTTTTCTATTTTTCGGTGTATTGTTTACTGACTGCTTGAGTGTATATCATTTTTGATCACTTTGTTTATGATTTGAGAGCAGTGTTTGATTTCGTTTTTGCGAGATGAGTCAGAGGTGATGTAAATTGTGCTTGAAGATGAGGTTTTTATGTTTAATGTTTTCAGGAAATGGAGCAAGGTTTCAGAAATGGTGTTTTTGAAATTGAGAAAAACTGTAACCAGCTCTGGTACAAGGGGCTCCCTGAGAAGGCTATACCAGCCTGCATATCAAAGAGAGAGAGAGAGAGAGAGAGAGAGAGAGAGAGAGAGAGAGAGAGAGAGAGAGAGAGAGAGAGAGAGAGAGAGAGAGAGAGAGAAGAGACAGAGAGACAGAGAGACAGAGAGAGAGAGAGAGAGAGAGAGAGAGAGGAGGAGAAAAGAGAGAGAGAGAGAGAGAGAGAGAGGGAGAGAGAGGGAGACAGAGAGACAGAGAGAGAGAGAGAGAGAGAGGAGAGAAGAGAGAGAGAGAGAGAGAGAGGGAGAGAGGGAGACAGAGACAGAGAGAGAGAGAGAGAGAGAGAGAGAGAGAGAGAAAGAGAGAGAGAGAGAGAGAGAGAGAGAGAGAGGAGAGAGAGAGAGACAGAGAGAGAGAGAGAGAGAGAGAGAGAGAGAGAGAGAGAGAATGTGTGATTATTAGTGTTGTGCTCAGGCACTCCAATATTCCTTTAACTGTTTTACTCTTCTCTCTCTGTAGGAGCAGAGCTGGGCTTCCATGTCAAACTGTCTGATCTCCCAGACTTCACAGGAAACAGAGGAGTGGAGACTGAAGCAGCTCTTTACTTTAGCAGAGATTTCTGGCTCTGGGAATTGCATAATGTGAGATCAATTCGACCAAGCTTCTGGTGGCTTAAACTAAGAAGAGTTGGGTTTATTTACTAAAGTAACAGTCACAGTAAATGAATACACTCATACAGTATATGTACACACACACACGCACACAGTCAAGCCCAGTGAAAAAAAATCATAAAAATACACAAACACATACCTGATACCATCAGCTCTTCAACACGTAATTTCCCATTATGCATAGCTCCTGGTGCCCATGAGAATACAACCCTGTCAAAACTGAGCCTCTGGTATTCACTGCATGTTTCAGCAAGTCATTAACAATACTATAAAAATTGCAATAAATAAAAACATGGTCTTAACAAATCATGCCAGAGACCAACTAAACAAAGAGACAGATATCTGATCTTTGAAATTCTATGTACTTGCAAACCACAAATGATTTGGCTGAGGATTGTTTCAGGGGTGAGTCTAGCAGAATAATGAATAAAACAGGCAAATAGAATGAAGAGAATGACAGGAAGTATGGAGAAGATGTTAGCTCAGGGTGAAAGAGAGAGAGAGAGCAAGAGAGAGAGAGGGAGAGAAATAAAGAGAGAGAAAGAGAGAGAGAAAGAGAGAGAGAGACAGAGATAGCGAGCGAGAGAGAAAGGGAGAGAGAGAGAGAGAGAGAGAGAGAGAGAGAGAGAGAGAGAGAAAGAGAGAGAGAGAGAGAGAGAGAGAGAAAGAGAGAGAGAGAGAGAGTGAGCGAGCTGAGATTCCTCATCATCATCATCAGGAGAGGAAAGGCACATTTTACTTGAAAAGCCATTTCCTCCATGTGGAGGGATTAACAGCAGTGTGCCACACAAACACAATTAGAAATAGAACCCAGAAGTTACACACAATATTTATCTCTTTCTCTCCCTCAGCTCTCTCTGACTCTCTCTATCTCTCTCTCTCTGTCTCTCTCTCCTACAGAGGGGAGGAGGAGTGGCAGTTTGACACTAATGCTGCTTTCAAGAAGCAGGGGTTGAACCAAACTGTTGACAGTCTGTGAAGCAACGCAGAGACAGACCTTTCTTTGTAACAATCTTTGGCATGGGCACCCACTCAGCATATAATAGCAGCTATACTGTATACAGTCATGAAGGTCATGAACCAATAGTTCTAGGCTAGCATCACACTGTAGCATATAGGTCTAGACTAGCATCACACTGTAGCATACAGGTCTAGACTAGCATCACACTGTAGCATATAGGTCTAGACTAGCATCACACTATAACCTATAGTTCTAGGCTAGCATCACACTGTAGCATATAGGTCTAGGCTAGCATCACACTGTAGCATATAGGTCTAGACTAGCATCACACTATAACCTATAGTTCTAGGCTAGCATCACACTGTAGCATATAGGTCTAGACGAGGCATCACTATAGCCTATAGTTCTAGGCTAGCATCACACTGTAGCATATAGGTCTAGACAGCATCACACTATAGCCTATAGTTCCTAGGCTAGCATCACACTGTAGCATATAGGTCTAGACTAGCATCACACTGTAGCATATAGGTCGAGACTAGCATCACACTGTAGCATATAGGGCTAGACTCGCATCACACACTATAACCTATAGTTCTGGGCTAGCATCACACTGTAGCATATAGGTCTAGACAAGCATCACACTGTAGCATATAGGTCTAGACTAGCATCACACTGTAGCATACAGGTCTAGACTAGCATCACACTGTAGCATATAGGTCTAGAATAGCATCACACTGTAGCATATAGGTCAAGACTAGCATCACACTGTAGCATATAGGTCTAGACTAGCACCACACACTATAACCCTATAGTTCTAGGCAAGCATCACACTGTAGCCTATAGGTCTGGACAAGCATCACACTATAGCCTATAAGTCCAGACTAGCATCACACTATAGCATATAGGTCAAGACTAGCATTACACTATAGCCTATAGGTCTAGACTAGCATCACACTATAGCCTATAGGTCTAGACTAGCATCACACTATAGCCTATAGGTCTAGACTAGCATTACACTATAGCCTATAGGTCTAGACTAGCATCACTATAGCCTATAGGTCTAGACTAGCATCACAATATAGCCTATAGGTCCAGACTAGCATTACACTATAGCCCTATAGGTCTAGACTAGCATCACACTATAGCCTATAGGTCTAGACTAGCATCACACTATAGCCCATAGGTCTAGACTAGCATCACACTGTAGCCTATAGGTGTAGACTAGCATCACACTATAGCCTATAGGTGTAGACTAGCATTTCACTATAGCCTATAGGTGTAGACTAGCATCACACTATAGCCTATAGGTCCAGACTAGCATCACACTATAGCCTATAGGTGTAGACTAGCATCACACTATAGCCTATAGGTGTAGACTAACATCACACTATAGCCTATAGGTGTAGACTAGCATCACACTATAGCCTATAGGTCTAGACTAGCATCACACTATAGCCTATAGGTGTAGACTAGCATCACACTATAGCCTATAGGTGTAGACTAGCATCACACTATAGCCTATAGGTGTAGACTAGCATCACACTATAGCCTTTAGTTTGTGACTAGGGCATCACACTATAGCCTTAGGTCTAGACTAGCATCACACTATAGCCTATAGGTCCAGACTAGCATCACACTATAGCCTATAGGTCCAGACTAGCATCACACTATAGCCTATAGGTCCAGACTAGCATCACACTATAGCCTATAGGTCTAGACTAGCATCACACTATAGCCTATAGGTCTCGAGACTAGCATCACACTATAGCCTATAGGTCCAGACTAGCATCACACTATAGCCTATAGGTCTAGACTAGCATCACACTATAGCCTATAGGTCCAGACTAGCATCACACTATAGCCTATAGGTCTAGACTAGCATCACACTATAGCCTATAGGTGTAGACTAGGTGTGTAGACTAGCATCACACTATAGCCTATAGGTGTAGACTAGGTTTAGGTCTAGACTAGCATCACACTATAGCCTTTAGGTCTAGACTAGCATCACACTATAGCCTATAGGTCCAGACTAGCATCACACTATAGCCTATCGGTCTAGACTAGCATCACTATAGCCTATAGGTCTAGACTAGCATCACACTATAGCCTATAGGTGTAGACTAGCATCACACTATAGCCTATAGGCCTCTGACTCTGTTAGATCAAAATGAAGCAACATTTCATTTCTGCTCGGTAAGACACAGAACCAAATCGAGTACCAAAATCCGTTAAAGAGGCTCAGTGGCAAGGTACAGTCACATAATAAACAATGGTACTTTTTTATCCACATTTTATAGGCCAATAATAGATTAGTAAACTGATAACTGAAATGTGAACGACCAACAGTTGCTGTCACCCTTCAATACACGTCACAGAATGCTGGTGGCCTAACTCCGGGTTTTTGCTCAAACATGGGCCATGTGGGTGCCTTAAGAGGGGGGTAGAAATGCCAGGGACGATTTTGGTCCCAGTCCACCCCTGAATATGTTCTCCCTACAGATAGAAGTGGTCCTTTTTCTATTCAAATAAAATATATAATACTTGAGTAAATTTGATTAAAATGTCTCAATGGTTAGCCCCTACACAGCCTATTTTGTTTACATCGGCAGCATGTATCTAACTGTTTCAACAAGCACACATGCAACTCTTGTCAGGAAAAAAGCGGATTTTCTGCCTCTTCGCGACAGACATCCAGTCGGGAGCAGAAGGCATTCCTCTGCAGCACCATGGACAGTTCCCTACATGTGCTGCCTCACTGCGAGGAGTGGACGTGCGCTTTCGGATTCCATAGAACTACTGTTCTACAAAGACAGATAGGTTTCCTGGCAAGACAAAGACACTCCCAACATGAATTTCTGAGTCAAATTGAAAACTTCGTAGGATCATACCAACAAAAAAAAAAGCGTTATTTTTTAAAACTGTTTGGCTACATTGTAAAGGAATTAACGCATGGGCTGTGATATTGAACTCAACAATGTAATGCATTTTTTGTCCACACCTATGCATAACAAATGCTTATTTATCACACTCACAACAACAGCCTCAAAAACCAACAAGACACAGGCATTGTCACCATAAAAAGAACAACAATACCGAATCAAACAACTCAAAGAATTTAGGAATAGAGCAATCCATTCAGAAGACGGTCCAGGTTTAAACATAGGCTACATTTTGATAAAACGCCCTCGCCCCTCCTCACCTAGCGTACCATCAAACATATATTGAAAAACAGTAGAGGTGAGTAGAATGCTTACCCTTCTCAAAACTGAGATTTTTGCATACTTCAAGTTCAGCCATTTAAAAATTGATTTACTGTTTGAATAGCTTTTTGATAAGTAATTATGCTCCAGGATAAAGGGGGGCGATGATATTTTGAGGTAGTGCTCTCATTTAGTTATTGTCCTTCCATTCACTTTGGACATCGTTTCCATACAGTAGGTAGTCTCCAGTAGGGTACCCTAGTTGCCAAGACGTAAAATACCATCTATTGGTCTGAAATTCCCCTGTGTTCCCATGTTACTCCTAGTCCAAAAGAAACGCATGTTTTTATCCGTGACACACAGTCGCCAAACAACCCATAGATGAACTGAACTGACAGGATCTCTGAACGCTCCACAAAACCTGCTGCAATCTCTCCTGCGCAACACTCACACACGTCTCTGCTTAACTCTCTGCGTAGAGCAGAGGTGATGGAGTGTGTCACAATCCTCACACCAGTCGTGCCAAGCGAAAAAAATGTGATAAATCGATTCTCTTGACAAATGTATGCGATAGCCGGGCGAAGGAGGGGAGTGGTGGGGCTGTCATACACAGGGAGCTAGTGGATGTTAAATTACAGCCAGCTGATATAATGGAGAAAGTATACTACCTTGCAAGAGACTCACAATAGCCTAAATAATTTCCGATAGGCTATGAACAAAAATCATCCCCAGGTTGTTTGCCATGTAGGCTAATTGATGACAGTTCCGTGTGAATTCACATCGAGTTGCATTTCAGACTTACAATTGTGTTCCATGGGAATTAGAAATGAAAAACTGAAACTTTTGTTTTGACAGACATTCTATTACCTTTCATCTCACCAGGCTCTGACGTGGAGAGCGCGATGGGACGGGTCTCTGGGGAGTTCAGGTGAGAAGGAACACCAGGTCAGAGAAGGGAGACGGTTTATTTATTATCCGACCTACTTCTCTCTCGTTGCTTTCTATTGCCCAGTACGTTATTAGCATCACATGTGTCCTGCCACTGCTGCATCTCCAAAGACGTAAACTGTTCGGAAAATGGAAACCCATTGAACAAAATGTATCTTAAAACAGAAGCCTGGTAAAATCTCCCTTTAGCCTATGTTTGTTTCCACTTTAAATGTAAGCTTCTGTGCGTGACGGTAATCGCCCCGGGGCTGCCTCAAACAATTACTGAGTAATTTCCCTCGCTTGAGAATGGATTTGCTCATATCTAATTTCCATCCCTCGACGAATGGATTTGCTCCTATCGGGTACATTATTAGAAGGCTGGCGACCTTTTTGTGGTTTGAATTTAAAAAATAGGCTATCGCTGTGAAAAGGGTAATATAGTGCATTCGGAAAGTACTCAGACCTCTTGACTTTTTCCACATTTTGTTAAGTTACAGCCTTATTCTAAAATGATTAAATCGTATTTCCCCTCATCAATCTGTAACCAATACACCATAATGAAAAATCAAAAACAGGTTTTTAGAAATGTTAACATTTATAAAAAATAAACAGAAATATCACATTTACATAACTATTCAGACCCTTTACTCAGTACTTTGTTGTCAGTACTTTGTTGAAGCACCTTTAGCAGCGATTACAGCTTCAGTCTTCTTGGGTATGATGCTATGAGCTTGGCACACCTGTATTTGGGGAGTTCCTCCCATTCTTCTCTACATATCCTCTCAAGCTCTGTCAGGTTGGATAGGGAGCATCGCTGCACAGCTATTTTCAGGTCTCTCCAGAGATGTTCAATCAGGTTCAAGTCCGGATCTGTCTGGGCCACTCAAGGACATTCAGAGACTTGTCCTGAAGCAACTCTTGCGTTGTCTTGGCCGTGTGCTAAGGGTTGTTGTCCTGTTGGAAGATGAACCTTCGCACCAGTCTGAGGTCCTGAGCACTCTGGAGCAGGTTTTCATCAAGGATCTCTCTGTACTTTCTGTATCTTTGCCTCAATCCTGACTAGTCTCCCAGTCCCTGCCGCTGTAAAACATCCCCACAGCATGATACTGCCTCCACCATGCTTCACCGTAGGGATGGTGCCAGGTTTCCTCCAGACATGACGCTTCTCTTTCAGGCCAAAGAGTTCAATCTTGATTTCATCAGACCAGATAATCTTGTGTCTCATGGTCTGATAGTCCTTTAGATGCCTTTTGGAAAACTCCAAGCGGGCTGTAATGTGCCTTTTACTAAGGAGTGACTTCCGTTTGGCCGCTCTACCATAAAGGCCTAATTGGTGGAGTGCTGTATGGGGCGGCAGGGTAGATGGGGCGGCAGGGTAGCCTAGTGGTTAGAGCATTGGACTAGTATCCAAAAGGTTACAAGTTCAAATCTGTCGTTCTACCCCTGAACAGGCAGTTAACCCACTAGGCCATCATTGAAAATAAGAATTCGTTCTTAACTGACTTGCCTAGTTAAATAAAGGTAAAAAAAATGGTTGTCCTTCTGGAATGTTCTCCCATCTCCACAGAGGACCAGTGAAATGCTTTATTCATTTCACTTTGAATTTACATTAGTTGACATCAGTGCCCAGTGTGTTGTTAGTCTGATGAGAAACTAGACATGATCATTTCCAAAATGGCGCCACAATTTTCTCTCATCTGCTACAATGGAATTTAACTTCAGGATGAGGAATCAACGTTACTCTGGAGGATTCATTGCGTGGGGCTGAAGATCCGAGTTGTAGTATGGTAGATATTTAGAGGTAATTTCCTGATTGAGCTGATACTGTATTGCAGCAGACCCTTATGTCTGTGGGGTTGCTTCCTCTGCGCAGGCGTTGCTGACGCGTGGCATATCTTACAATGCCTGGATATGTTTTGTATTGGTCAGCTAACCATTTGTTATAGTCATCTGGTGCCAATAGAAACATTAGTTGATGCATGCAACTTCTGAGCAGAGGAACATCCATGATGTCCCTGTGAGAAACATCTTACTCCGAGGTCCCACAGATGTTGAAAAGATGTTGTAATTTGGTCTGTCCCACGCTGGCCTTGATTCAAATAGTCCACAGATGTTGTTTTTTAGACGTCTCCGACGTTTGTTTCCAGATCTGGTTCCGGCCTTGATTTCCTTTTCCACAGACATCTGGTCTGTTCCGGCCTTGATTTCCTATTCCACAGACATCTGGTTCGGTCCGGCCTTGATTTCCTTTTCCACAGACATCTGGTCAGGTCCAGCCTTGATTTCCTTTTCCACAGATATCTGGTCCGGTCCAGCCTTGATTTCCTTTTCCACAGATATCTGGTCCGGTCCGGCCTTGATTTCCTTTTCCACAGATATCTGGTCCGGTCCGGCCTTGATTTCCTTTTCCACAGATATCTGGTCCGGTCCGGCCTTGATTTCCTTTTCCACAGACATCTGGTCAGGTCCAGCCTTGATTTCCTTTTCCACAGACATCTGTGGTACAGTAGAGTACAATACAGTACAGAATATTGTGCTATATTGTACTGTACCCCACTGTTCTCTACTGAACTGAACTGAACTCAACTGTTCTCTACTGTACTGTACTCAACTGTACTATGCTGTACTCTAATGTACTCTACTCTACGGTACTGTACTCTACTGCACTCTACTGTACTATACTATACTATACTATACTCTGCTGTACTATACTGTACTCTACTGCACTATACTTTATTGTACTCTACTGTACTATACTCTACTGTACTACACTATACTCTATAATGTACTATACTCTACTGTACTGTACAATAATGCACTATATCGTACTATACTTTACTGTACTCTACTGTACTATACTGTACTATAATGTACTATACTTTAGTGTACTGTACTCTACTGTACTATACTTTACTGTAATGTACTCTACTGTACTATACTGTACTTTACTGTACTTTACTATACTCTACTGTACTATACTGTACTGTACTCTACTGTACTCTACTGTACCATAATATAGTCCATATACCATACTATACTCTACTGTACTATACTGTGCTCTACTGTACTGTACTCTACTGTACTATACTGTGCTCTACTGTACTGTACTCTACTGTACCATAATATAGTCCATATACCATACTATACTTTACTATACTATACTGCACTATACTGTGCTCTACTGTACTCTACTGTACTATACTATACTCTACTGTACTATACTATACTGTCCAAACTTGTGAAACATGGACGTCTATGATTTGTTCAGATTTGGTCCGGTCCAGACCAACCAAATGTGGTCTTGTTTGGGTGCGGAACTCATTAGAATCATAATGCTTTGCAATGTTGACATTTCTGGTCATTTAGCGGACACTCTTATGCAGAGTGACTTACAGTCAGTGCATTCAACTAAAGTAGAGAAACAACAACATAGTCATAGTCACAGTCATAGCAAGAAAAACTTTTCTCTAGCAGTTACTGAGAATGTTATTGTAAATTAAGTGTTCTGTCAGTTTTTACTGGTCATGTGAAAATGTTGAACTTGATCACTACCAGTTCTACAGCTTCTGAAAAAGAAAAAGCTTTGTTCCAAATTTTTCAGTTTTTATTTGTTAAAAAAGTTTGAAATATCCAATAAATGTCGATCCACTTCATGATTGTGTCCCACTTGTTGTTGATTCTTCACAAAAAAAATACAGTTTTATATCTTTATGTTTGAAGCCTGAAATGTGGCAAAATTTTGGTAAAGTTTATAAAATACTTTCGCAATGCACTGTATATAAATCTGGTTTATGAACACTAGAATTTGTTTACAAACTTAACACAGTAGCTGTCCTTTTAGTGTATGGTTGACTCAGCCTGTTGGCCATTAGCCAATCGGCATTTCTCAAAGAGTTCAAAGCATGTGAATGAATCCAACTGATATTTACGACATCACAACTGGTAATTACCAACTTCCCACTTGGTTCAGAATGCAGCACAAGTCTGATCATATTCTACAGTCAAGGAAGGCCAGGAAAAGGAGCTCCCCTTTGCCTATTCATGTGCAGGGAGACACTAAACATCTAAACAAACATTACAATTAAACTTGATAGGCGATGTAGGTTTATCAGTGAGGAACACAAATAATATTTTGATAAATCACCGTGACAAATACATATATGACAAAGAAGACACAATCTATCGACAGGCAAACCTATCATTTGGCAAACAAATCTGTAAAAATACTGCCAAAATGCATAACAAATACTTTAAAAAACCAATACAAGTATTGTTACATACTGTACCGCATAGGCAGTGGTGTAAAGTACTCAAGTAAAAATACTTTAAAGTACTACTTAAGTAGTTTTTGAGGTGTCTGTACTTTACTATTCTTATTTTTGACTACTTTTCCATCACTACATTCCTAAAGAAAATAATGTACTTTTTACTCCAACCATTTTCCCTGGCACCCAAAAGGTGCTCATTACATTTGAATTCTTAGCAGGACAAGAAAATTGTTAAATTCACGCATTTATCAAGAGAACATCCCCGGCCATCCCAACTACCTCTGTATTGATGGGCATCCCAGCACAGATACACAGACGAAAACACAGACGTGCCTGTATTGATGGGCTTCCCAGTAGATGTCTTCAAAGGTCAATAGCCGTCTGGAAGTACAAAGAGGCCCATCTCTTCACAGCCCACCCACATGTAGTAGACTTCACCCTCCTGCAAAGAGTATGTGTGTGTGTGTGTGTGTGTGTGTGTGTGTGTGTGTGTGTGTGTGTGTGTGTGTGTGTGTGTGTGTGTGTGTGTGTGTGTGTGTGTGTGTGTGTGTGTGTGTGTGTGTGTGTGTGTGTGTGTGTGTGTGTGTCACGAGAGACTTTACGCTTGTTGCCTACGTTGATTTAGATGTCAAATGCTCCGTGTCTCCCCCAAACATGATCACAGGAGCTTTCTCCCTTCTATTCTTTCCTCCATTCCACTAACCCTCTGATTAACACACTACTGCTGGATACAAACCATCAGCCACTCTTTCATCCACAGAAAGAAGGGATGAGGGGAGAGGGAGAGGACAGGAGAGGACAGGAGAGGAGAGGACAGGAGAGAAGAGGACAGGAGAGGAGAGGAGGAGAGGACAGGAGAGGACAGGAGAGGAGAGGAGGAGAGGAGAGGAGAGGACAGGAGAGGAGAGGAGAGGACAGGGAGAGAGGAGAGGAGGAGAGGAGAGGAGAGGAGGGAGAGGGAAAAGGAGATAAAATTGGGGGAGGGACAGACAGAGTGTGAACTACAGGGGATCCAGGGGGTCTCAGAACCCCTGAATGAGACATGAGTCTACCTAAATGAGACATGAGTCTACCTAAATGAGACATGAGTCTACCTAAATGCAACAAATAAATAATGCTAGTTTAATAATTCTGCTGCTATTTGTTTCAAATGCAATTTGTACTGCTACAGTAGTCAATATTTTAATAAGAGATGATTCCAAATTAAACAAACACCCCCACCTCTGTGTCATGGTTTAAACATTTACAATTTTTCCATGTGGCTGCACTTTTCATCCCATTCCCGAGACAATCCCATCAAAGATGGTATAAAAATGAAAATAAATGCAACAATTTAAAAGATTTTACTGAGTTATAGTTCATAAAAGGAAATCACTCAATTGAAAATAAATACATCCTAAAACCTGTCAGTATTGGTGTGATGATCATTTTCTCAGGCAGCGCAACACATCTCCTTCACATAGAGTTGATCAGGCTGTTGATTGTATCCTGTGGAATGTTGTCCCACTCCTCTTCAATCGCTGTGTGAAGTAGCTGGATATTGGTGGGAACTGGAACACGCTGTCGTACACGTAGATCCAGAGTATCCCAAACATACTCAATGGGTTACATGTCTGGTAAGTATGTGGGCCATTGAAGAACTGGGACAGATCGTTGCGACATGGAGCCATGCATTATCATGCTGAAACAAGATGAAAGGCATGATAATGGGCCTCAGGATCCCGTCACAGTATCTTTTGGCATTCAAATTGCCATCGATGAAATGCAATTGTGTTTTGTTGTCCGTAGCTTAGCTTATGCTTATACCATAACATCGCCGCCACCATGGGGCACTCTGTTCACAACATTGATATTAGGTAACCGCTAACCCACACAACGCCATACACGTCTGTCATCTGTCCGGTACAGTTGAAACCAGGATTCATCCATGAAGAGAACACTTCTCCAGCATGCCAGTGGCCATCAAAGGTGAGCATTTGCCCACTGAAGTCGGTTACGAAGCCGAACTGCAGTCAGGTCAAGACCCTGGTGAGGACAACAAGCATGCAGATGAGATGAGGTGATGGAGGCAGATGAGTGACACGACAATGGGCCTCAGGATCTCATCACGGTATCTCTGTGCATTCAAATTGCCATCGATGAAATGCAATTGTGTTCGTTGTCCGTAGCTTGCCTGCCCATACCATAATCCCACCACCACCATTGGGTTCATAATGTTGACATCAGCAAACCGCTCGTCCACACGACGCCATACACACTGTCTGCCATCTGCCCGGTAAAGTTGAAACTCGGGACTTATCGGTGAAAAGCACAGTTTCTGATCGTTTGTGCAAAAAATCTTTGGTTATGTAAACCCACAGCTTCAACAGAGTGGCTGGTCTCAGACAATCCTGAAGGTGAAGAAGCCGGATGTGGAGGTCCTGGGCTGAGGTTTCCTGGGAGGTCCTGGGCTGATGTGTTTCCGGATGTGGAGGTCCTGGGCTGGCGTGTTTCCGGATGTTGAGGTCCTGGGCTGATGTGTTTCCGGATGTGGAGGTCCTGGGCTGATGTGTTTCCAGATGTGGAGGTCCTGGGCTGATGTGTTTCCAGATGTGGAGGTCCTGGGCTGATGTGTTTCTGGATGTGGAGGTCCTGGGCTGATGTGTTTCCAGATGTGGAGGTCCTGGGCTGATGTGTTTCTGGATGTGGAGGTCCTGGGCTGATGTGTTTCTGGATGTGGAGGTCCTGGGCTGATGTGTTTCTGGATGTGGAGGTCCTGGGCTGATGTGTTTCTGGATGTGGAGGTCCTGGGCTGGGCTGATGTGTTTCCGGATGTGGAGGTCCTGGGCTGATGTGTTTCCGGATGTGGAGGTCCTGGGCTGATGTGTTTCTGGATGTGGAGGTCCTGGGCTGATGTGTTTCTGGATGTGGAGGTCCTGGGCTGATGTGTTTCTGGATGTGGAGGTCCTGGGCTGATGTGTTTCTGGATGTGGAGGTCCTGGGCTGATGTGTTTCTGGATGTGGAGGTCCTGGGCTGATGTGTTTCTGGATGTGGAGGTCCTGGGCTGATGTGTTTCCAGGATGTGGAGGTCCTGGGCTGATGTGTTTCTGGATGTGGAGGTCCTGGGCTGATGTGTTTCTGGATGTGGAGGTCCTGGGCTGATGTGTTTCTGGATGTGGAGGTCCTGGGCTGATGTGTTTCTGGATGTGGAGGTCCTGGGCTGATGTGTTTCTGGATGTGGAGGTCCTGGGCTGGCGTGTTTCTGGATGTGGAGGTCCTGGGCTGATGTGTTTCTGGATGTGGAGGTCCTGGGCTGATGTGTTTCTGGATGTGGAGGTCCTGGGCTGATGTGTTTCCGGATGTAGGTCCTGGGCTGATGGTCCTGGGCTGATGTGTTTCCACGTGGTCTGCGGTTGTGAGGCCGGTCGGATGTAATGCCATATTCTCTAAAACAACATTATGGTAGAGACATGAACATTAAATTCTTTGGCAACAGCTCTGATGGACATTACTGCAGTCAGCATGGCAATTACACGCTCCATCAAAACTTGAGACATCTGTGGCATTGTGTTGTGTGACAAAACTGCACATTTTAGAGTGCTCTTTTATTGTCCCCAGCACAAGGTGCACCTGTGTAATGATCATGCTGTTTAATCAGCTTCTTGATATGCCACACATGTCACGTGTATGTATTATCTTGGCAAATGAGAAATGCTCACTAACAGGGATGTAAACAAATTTGTGCACAACATTTGATATAAATAAACTTTTTGTGCGCATGGAACATTTCTGGAATCTTTTATTTTAGCTCATGAAACGTGGGACCAAAACTTTACATGTTGCGTTTATATTTTTGTTCAGTACAGTTAACTCAGGCCTTGACCTTTTAAAAAAGATGTGTCACTTTCGGTCTACTTAAACTGTGTGTGTCTCAAATGGCACGAGTGCACAGCGCATTGTTATGATGCTGGATTTATGTGGACAAACATGCTCATGTAGCCTACTCTTAATTTGTTGACAATAAGATGAAAACACCATGAATGGTTGTGTTAAAATTAAAAGATAATGAAAATATTTTTTTATTGTTAAATTACATATCTTCACTATTAGGATGTTTTCTTCCCGTAGAAGGTCCGGTGAAAAAAAAATAGAGAACCCCTGAATGACAAAGTATAATTCACACTCTGGACTGAGAGTTGAGACGATAGATGGGTAGATGGCAGAGGATAATATAGAGGAGAAGAGTCAGGTCTGTGTGT
Source organism: Oncorhynchus masou masou (assembly GCF_036934945.1). Taxonomy (NCBI): domain Eukaryota; kingdom Metazoa; phylum Chordata; class Actinopteri; order Salmoniformes; family Salmonidae; genus Oncorhynchus; species Oncorhynchus masou. The sequence continues at coordinate 88,951,321 of NC_088224.1, forward strand.
GTATGTTCTCCTCTCTCCACTCAGTCTGTGGCAGGTCAAATCAAATCAAATTCTATTGGTCACCAGGGTAGGGTAGGTTACTTTATAAAAGTAATCCGTTAGTTACTAGTTACTAGTTACCTGTAGACAACTGTAATCAGTAACGTCACTTTTGTATTACCCAAACTCAGTAATGTAATCTGATTACATTCAGTTACTTTTCGATGACTTTCCCATTAACAGGCATTCGAAAGAAGACAAAAAGGTATGTTATCAATTGAATAACATCTATTGCAGGATAAATCAATGTTAACGTTTACATAGCTGGCCATATATGGATGTTATATGTTACTTTATGGGTTGGTTATGTAGGCTTCTTCTAACCCATCAATTTCTACAACATACAATAATAATATATTTTTTTTTTACCAGGCAAGTGAGTTAAGAATAAATTCTTATTTTCAATGAGGGCCTGGGAACAGTGGGTTAACTGCCTGTTCAGGGGCAGAATGACAGATTTGTACCTTGTCAGCTCGGGGGTTTGAACTCGCAACCTTCCGGCTACTAGTCCAACGCTCTAACCACTAGGCTTCCCTGCCGCCCCACAAAATATAATAATATAATAATAATATATCTTTACATTAATATATAAACTGAGCAATAAAAGCCACACTTTTATTCCATAGGCTTGGTTCGCACTATGCAGCTGCTGCAAGAGAGCATTTTTCACTAGCTGTCCACTGGTTTCAAAAACAATTGTTGACAATCAGGCCTACTACTGTTGTGTTGTCTGCAAATTAGATGATAGAGTTGGTGGCGTGTGTGGCCACGCAGAAAATGGGTAAACAGGGAGTACAGGAGGGGGCTGAGCACGCACCCTTGTGAGGCCCCTGTGTTGAGGATCAGTGAAATGGAGATGTTGTTTCCTACCTTTACCACCTGGGGGTGGCCCATCAGGAAGTCCAGGACCCAGTTGCACAGGGCGGGTTCAGACCCAGGGCCACAAGCTTAATGGTGAGCTTGGAGGGTAATATGGTGTTGAAGGATGAACTGCAGTCAATGAACAGCCTTCTTACATAGGTATTCCTCTTGTCCAGATGGGACAGGGCAGTGTGCAGTGCGATGGAGATTGCATCGTCTGTGGATCTATTGGGGAGGTATGCAAATTGAAGTGGATCTAGGGTGCCAGATAAGGTGGAGGTGATATGATCCTTAACTAGCCTCTCAAAGCACTTCACGATAACAGAAGTGAGTGCTATGGGGTGATAGTAATTTAGTTCAGTTACCTTTGCTATCAATGGTGGACATCTTGAAGGAAGCGGGGACAGCAGACTGGGATAGGGAGGAAAGATGTCCATAAACACACCAGCCAGCTGGTCTGCGCATGCTCTGAGGACACGGCTAGGGATGCCATCTGGGCTTGCAGCCTTGCGAGGGTTAACATGCTTAAATGGTACTCACGTCGGCCACGGAGAACAAGAGCCCACAGTCCTTGGGAGCGGGCCGCGTCGGTGGCATTATGTTATCCTCAAATTGGCAGAAAAAGGTTTTTAGCTTGTCCGGGAGCAAGACATCGGTGAGCAAGGCAGCTGCTTTTCCCTTTGCAATCTGTGATTGTCTGTAGACCCTGCCACATACGTCTCATGTCTGAGCCGTTAAATTGCGACTCCACTTTGTCTCTGTACTGACATTTTGCCTGTTTGTTTGCCTTACGGAGGGAATAACTACACTGTTTATATTAGAGCATATTCCCAGTCACCTTGCTGAGGTTAAATGCGCTTTCAGTTTTGCACAAATGCTGCCATCTATCCATGGTTTTAGGTTTGAGTAGGTTTTAATAGTCATAATGGGAATAACAAGGCCTTTACACTTCCTGATGAACTCAGTCACCGTGTCGTGTATACGTCAATGTTATTCTCAGAGGCTATCCAGAACATATCCCAGTCTGCGTTATCAAAACAATCTTGAAGCATGCATTCCGATTGGTCAGACCAGCATTGAATAGACCTTAGCATGGGTATTTCCTGTTTGAGTTTCTGCCTATAGGAAGGGAGGAGAAGGATGGAGTCGGGATCTGATTTTCCAAAGAGAGGGCAGGGGAGGGTCTTGTAGGCATCCCGGAAGTTGGAGTAGCAGTGGTCGAGTGTTTTTGCTGCGCGAGTACTACAGTCAATGTGTTGATAGATCTTCGGTAAAATTTTCCTCAAATTTGCTTCGTTAAATTCCCCAGCTACAATAAATGTGGCCTCAGGATATGTGGTTTCCAGTTTGCACAAAGTTTAGTGTAGTTCTTTGAGGGCTATTGTGGTATCGGCTTGAGGGGGAATATAAACAGCTGTGACTATAACCAAAGATAATTCTCTTGGGAGGTAACACGGTCGGCATTTGATTGTGAGGTATTCTAGGTCGGGGGGAAAAAAGGACTTGAGTTGTTGTATTTTATCACAATCACACTATGAGTAGTTAATCATGAAACATACACCACCACCTTTCTTCTTCTCTGAGAGATCCTGTCTGCGTGATGTACTGAGAACCCAGCTGGCTGTATGGACGGGGACAGTATATCCCAGAGAGCCATGATTCCGAGTATGAGTATGTTACAATCCCTGATGTCTTTCTGGAAGTAGATCCTCACCCTGAGCTTGTCTACTTTATTGTCCAGGTACTGAACATTAGCGAGTAATATACTCGGAGGCGGTGGTGGTGTGCACGCCTCCTGAGCCTGATTGAAATTCCACTCAGAATACCTCTTCCCCGCAGGCGGCGTTTTGAAGGAGCCTCTTGGATAAATTCAATTGCCCTAGGGAATACGAACAAAGGATCCAATTAGAGAAAGTTGTATTCCTGGTCGTAATGCTGGTTACCGCCGCTCTGATATCCAAAAGTTATTTCCGACTGTATGTAATAACACAGAAAACATTCTGGGCTAATAATGTAAGAAATAACATTACAAAAAAAACAAAATACTGCAAAGTTGCTTAGGAGTTAGGAGCAGAGCTGCCATGTCTGTCGGCCCCCTTCTTGTTCTCCATTCACTGTGTGTGTATGTTCTCCTCTCTCCTCTCATTCTGCAGCAGGTCCATCCATCTCCGGCATGAGGGCCATAAAGACTAAGTCTCAGGGCTAAATTACACTGATGCTCTGCCAAGCTGATGTTCAAAAAAAATAAAATGAATAAAAAACACACACACACACAAACAGATAGACAGACAGACAGACAGTCGCCCATGGATTGACTACAGTAATAGACCAGCTGTATCTCAGTGGAAGTGGTGTGTTACAGCCCAGAGGACAGGCGCCTGTCTCTGCAGCAGGTACTCTGTCTGTCTCTGCATCAAATCAAATTGGATTGGTCCCAAACAAATGGTTATAGCAGATGTTAATGCGAGTGTAGCGAAATGCTTGTGCTTCTAGTTCTGACGTGCAGTAATATCTAACAAGTAATCTAACAATTTCACAACAACTACCTTATACACAAAAGTGTAAAGGAATGAATGAGAATATGGGTGAGCGATGGCCGTGCGGCATAGGCAAGATGCAGTAGATGGTATACAGTACAGTATATACATATGAGATGAGTAATGTAGGGTATGCAAACATTATATAATGTTGCATTGCTTAAAGTGACTAGTGATGCATTTATTACATCCAATTTTGTATTATTAAAGTGGCTAGAGATTTGAGTCAGTATGTTGGCAGCAGCCACTCAATGTTAGTGATGGCTGTTTAACAGTCTGATGGCCTTGAGATAGAAGATGGTTTTCAGTCTCTCGGTTCCAGCTTTGATACACCTGTACTGACCTCGCCTTCTGGATGATAGCGTGGTGAACAGGCAGTGGTTCGGGTGGTTGTTGTCCTTGATGATCTTTTTGGCCTTCCTGTGACATAGGGTGCTGTAGGTGTCCTGGAGGGCAGGTAGTTTGCCCCCGGTGATGCGTAGTGCAGACCACACCATCCTCTGGAGAGCCTTACGGTTGTGGGCGGAGCAGTTGCCTGACAGGGTTCTCTCAATTGTGCATCTGTAAAAGTTTGAGCGTTTTCGGTGACAAGCCTAATTTCTTCATCCTCCTGAGGTTGAAGAGGCGCTGTTGCGCCTTCTTCACCATGCTGTCTGTGTGGGTGGACAATTTCAGTTTGTCTGTGATGTGTACACCGAGGAACTTAAAACTTTCCACCGTCTCCACTACTGTCCTGTCGATGTGGATAGGGGGGTGCTCCCTCTGCTGTTCCCTGAAGTCCACGATCATCTCCTTAGTTTTGTTGACGTTGAGTGTGAGGTTATTTTCCTGACACCACACTCTGAGGGCCCTAACGTCCTCGCAGTAGGCCGTCTCATCGTTGTTGGTAATCAAGCCTACCACTGTAGTGTCGTCTGCAAACTTGATGATTGAGTTGGAGGCGTGCATGGCCACGCAGTCGTGGGTGAACAGAGAGTACAGAAGAGGGCTGAGAACACACCCCGTGTTGATAATCAGTGGGGTGAAGATGTTGTTTCCTACCCTCACCACCTGGCAACCCATCAGAAAGTCCAGCTTAATGATGAGTTTGGAGTGTACTATGGTGTTAAATGCTGAGCTGTAATCTATTAACAGCATTCTTACATAGGTGTTCCTCTTGTACAGATGGGTTAGGGCAGTGTGCAGTGTGATTGTGATTGCGTCGTCTGTGGACCTATTGGGGCGGTAAGCAAATTGCAGTTGGTCCAGGGTGTCAGGTAGGGTGGAGGTGATATGGTCCTTGACTAGTCTCTCAATGCACTTCCCACCAGCCAGCTGGTCTGCACTCTGAGGGCGCGGCTGGGGATGCCGCCTGGGCCGGCAGTGGTTAACACGTTTAAATGTTTTACTCACGTTGGCTGCGGTGAAGGAGAGCCCACAGGTTTTGGTAGCAGGCCATGTCAGTGGCACTGTATTATTCTCAAAGTGAGCAAAGAAGTCTGGACTGGGGTTGGAGGTGGGAGGGGACAGACAGAACGGGAGCTGGTCTGGACTGGACTGACCTAGTGGTTAGAGCGTTGGACTAGTAACCGCAAGGTTGCAAGTTCAAACCCCCGAGCTGACAAGGTACAAATCTGTCGTTCTGCCCCTGAACAGGCAGTTAACCCACTGTTCCCAGGCCGTCATTGAAAATAAGAATTTGTTCTTAACCGACTTGCCTAGTTAAATAAAGGTAAAATGATGTTTCCCTTATATCCAATAGTTCTGTATGTAACAAGCCTTAAGATTGGGGTAACAGTGTAAGAAATAATACCCCCCCCAAAAAATACTGCATAGTTTCCTAAGAACGTAAAGCGAGGCGGCCATCTCTGTCGGCGCCATGTTGAAGAGTAATCAGCGCCATGTACTCTGTCTGTCTGTCTCTGCAGCAGGTATTTATGTCTGTCTGTCTGTCTCTGCATTAGGTACTACGTCTGCCTGTCTGTCTGTCTCTGCAGCAGGTATTATGTCTGTCTGTCTGTCTCTGTATTAGGTACTACGTCTGTCTGTCTCTGCAGCAGGTATTATGTCTGTCTGTCTGTCTCTGTATTAGGTACTACGTCTGTCTGTCTCTGCAGCAGGTATTATGTCTGCTGTCTGTCTGTCTGTCTCTGCAGCAGGTATTATGTCTGTCTGTCTGTCTCTGTATTAGGTACTACGTCTGCCTGTCTGTCTGTCTCTGTATTAGGTACTACGTCTGCCTGTCTGTCTGTCTCTGCATTAGGTACTACGTCTGCCTGTCTGTCTGTCTCTGCATTAGGTACTACGTCTGCCTGTCTGTCTGTCTCTGCAGCAGGTATTATGTCTGTCTGTCTGTCTCTGCATTAGGTACTACGTCTGCCTGTCTGTCTGTCTCTGCAGCAGGTATTATGTCTGTCTGTCTGTCTCTGTATTAGGTACTACGTCTGCCTGTCTGTCTGTCTCTGCATTAGGTACTACGTCTGTCTGTCTGTCTGTCTCTGCAGCAGGTATTATGTCTGTCTGTCTCTGTATTAGGTACTACGTCTGCCTGTCTGTCTGTCTCTGCATTAGGTACTACGTCTGCCTGTCTGTCTGTCTCTGCATTAGGTACTACGTCTGCCTGTCTGTCTCTGTATTAGGTACTACGTCTGTCTGTCTGTCTGTCTCTGTATTAGGTACTACGTCTGTCTGTCTGTCTGTCTCTGCATTAGGTACTACGTCTGCCTGTCTGTCTGTCTCTGCATTAGGTACTACGTCTGCCTGTCTGTCTGTCTCTGCATTAGGTACTACGTCTGTCTGTCTGTCTGTCTCTGCATTAGGTACTACGTCTGTCTGTCTGTCTCTGCAGATCAATGTGTCTCTTCTGTTTGAAAACGTTCCCTGCTGCCCCGTCTATAACCCTTGAAGACAGAATGTTTTTCAGCATTCTTTTTATAGTCACTTACCTGAAGTAAATGCAGTGGGGATGTTTCTCATTGTCAGCCATACCAGTCTTCATCCGGATGACCTTTCAACATCTATTCAGACCAGACTAACTTAAAGGACGTCCAGCTAATCAATGATAATCAACTGATGAGACGTGACAACCAGCAGACAATGCTTTTCCCTCGAGTTGTTCAACCCTGGGGCACCTAAGTTTAGGATTTAACCAAATGATGCATGACCAAAGTCAAAACCCCACCATTTAAGCAACCTTACCTGTCAATATAAACAGTCTATTTCCTCTCCCCGCTCCCTCATCGGTGAGCTGTCTTCCTATGCAAACTAGATCATAACTAGATCATAACCTAATTATTCCACTGTGAGGGCCACCTGTGGCTCTCTGTAATAACCAAAGTGTGTCACACACTCTCTCCTCTAATACACAGACGCCCCTGCATGTTGTTATTTTGATGCTCCCAATGGTGCTGCAGGGTTTGTTACATTAGTTGTTGAATTGTCATGTTGTGCCATTTAGTGTTTTCCTGTCTTAGTGATGATGGTTGGTGATGACTCTTGGGCTCCGTGTAACGCGTTATAGTATTGCAGAATGAACTACAGAGCCGCAACAGCTGAGGCATATCGCCCCCTTGTGTTCCATCAAGTTAAATACAATTTAATAAATAAATGTTTTGCCATCACCCACGTAATCTCTCTTAATATGATCACTCTGTTGTTGCAGAGAAATGCAGGAAATGTGTTCGGACGTTTAAAAAGGCTTCTAAAAGTTTGTAATTTCCACTAAAATGTATGACTTGATTTGCCCTAAAGAAAAATGTATCAACCCCTACAAACATAGCCATGAATCATTATGCACATAATAATTCACATTTACTGTTACTGGAGGATCATTTTCCTGCTGTGAGAAACTGGTCAAATTAAGATCTAATATCTATGTGTGTGTGTGTGTGTGTGTGTGTGTGTGTGTGCGTGCGTGCGTGCGTGCGTGCGTGTGTGTGCGCGCGTGCGTGTGTGTGTGCATGCGTGCGTGCGTGCGTGCGTGTGCGTGCGTGCGTGTGTGTGTGCGTGCGTGTGTGTGTGAGACACACACCATGAAAGATGCTGTTGTCTGTGAGGAAGTGGTGGCAGTACCGCAGCCCTCCCTTCCTGTTCACAACCCAGGAACTCATGATGGATGGATGATGGAGGGCGCAATGGGATGCCTGTGAAAGAGGAGAAAAGACAGAGACTCAGTGGGACTGGACACAATACAGTTCACCATCGGCCTAAGCTTTCTATCTAGGTTTCTTCCTTGGTTCCTGTCTTCTAGGGAGTTTCTCCGAGCAACTGTGCGTCTGCCTCCGCATTGCATGCTCCTTGGGGGGTTTAGCCTGGGTCTCTGTAAAGCACTTTGTGACAACTGCTCATGTAAAAAGGGCTCTATAGAATCTGACTGATTGATTCAACTAGTGTAGCTCTTGAGTCACTGATATTACTTTGTGTGGAATCAGACACCACCGACGTGACTTCTCGAGGTGTGATGTGATGACGCACAACAGCATTTAGAATGAAATACCACTTTCAACTCAAAGAGCCTAAAGTAAGAACTACCAGCCCTGAACTCTGGTCTAGACAGACTCCTCCTCTCAGGTCAGCTGACACCAGACACCCCAGCCTGTCAGGAGCCTCTCCTGAACTCTGGTCTAGACAGACTCCTCCTCTCAGGTCAGCTGACACCAGACACCCCAGCCTGTCAGGAGCCTCTCCTGAACTCTGTAGACAGACTCCTCCTCTCAGGTCAGCTGACACCAGACACCCCAGCCTGTCAGGAGCCTCTCCTGAACTCTGTAGACAGACTCCTCCTCTCAGGTCAGCTGACACCAGACACCCCAGCCTGTCAGGAGCCTCTCCTGAACTCTGTAGACAGACTCCTCCCTCAGGTCAGCTGACACCAGACACCCCAGCCTGTCAGGAGCCTCTCCTGAACTCTGTAGACAGACTCCTCCCCTCAGGTCAGCTGACACCAGACACCCCAGCCTGTCAGGAGCCTCTCCTGAACTCTGGTCTAGACAGACTCCTCCTCTCAGGTCAGCTGACACCAGACACCCCAGCCTGTCAGGAGCCTCTCCTGAACTCTGTAGACAGACTCCTCCTCTCAGGTCAGCTGACACCAGACACCCCAGCCTGTCAGGAGCCTCTCCTGAACTCTGTCTAGACAGACTCCTCCTCCTCAGGTCAGCTGACACCAGACACCCCAGCCTGTCAGGAGCCTCTCCTGAACTCTGTAGACAGACTCCTCCCCTCAGGTCAGCTGACACCAGACACCCCAGCCTGTCAGGAGCCTCTCCTGAACTCTGTCTAGACAGACTCCTCCCCTCAGGTCAGCTGACACCAGACACCCCAGCCTGTCAGGAGCCTCTCCTGAACTCTGTAGACAGACTCCTCCTCTCAGGTCAGCTGACACCAGACACCCCAGCCTGTCAGGAGCCTCTCCTGAACTCTGTAGACAGACTCCTCCTCTCAGGTCAGCTGACACCAGACACCCCAGCCTGTCAGGAGCCTCTCCTGAACTCTGTAGACAGACTCCTCCCCTCAGGTCAGCTGACACCAGACACCCCAGCCTGTCAGGAGCCTCTCCTGAACTCTGTAGACAGACTCCTCCCCTCAGGTCAGCTGACACCAGACACCCCAGCCTGTCAGGAGCCTCTCCTGAACTCTGTAGACAGAGGCTGTAAATCACAGGGAGACGGACCAGGAACAGATGGGAAAACAAAGAGGAGGAGAGGAGAGGAAAGATGAGAAGAGAGAGGGAAAGGACTGAGGGTTAAGGGGAGCAATGGAAAAACAGTGTGTTAGAGTGGTGGGGGGGGGACATGATAGGGAGAAGGGGATATGAAAGCTGAGGGGGAGATAGAGGAGAAAATTAAGGTTAGATCTGTGGGCAGAAGACTGAAGTGCCTTCAGAACGGGGTATGGTGGTAGGTACCAGTGGCACCGGTTTGAATGTGTCAAGAATTGCATTGGTGAGAAAGCCGTTCATTTGGCTCTCCAATTGACTTAGGGCACTGGCTGAGACCTATGTTTTTGCCAATTATCTGCAAATTAATTTATGAAACTTCCGATGAAGGAACAATAGGTAGTGGAGAACCTCCTTCTGGTCCAAATATGATAATTGAAGTCCTCACGGAATCCAAGCATTAAAACATAATTCAACATTCTAAAAAAAATGGTCTGGACTGGGGTTGGAGGTGGGAGGGGACTGACAGAACGGGAGCTGGTCTGGACTGGGGTTGGAGGTGGGAGGGGACTGACAGTTTGGGAGCTGGTCTGGACTGGGGTTGGAGGTGGGAGGGGACTGACAGAAAGGGAGCTGGTCTGGACTGGGGTTGGAGGTGGGAGGGGACTGACAGAACAGGAGCTGGCACTGGACTGATCCAGTTGGAGGTGAGCCAGTCTATAGGACTGACAGAAAGGGAGCTGGTCTGGACTGGGGATCCAGTCTGGCGAGGGGAAGTCTGACAGGTGAGACTGGTCTGGACTGGGGTTGGAGCCAGTCTATAGGCTGACAGAACAGGAGCTGAGCACTATATAAGGCATCCAGTCTATAGGTGATCCAGTCTACAGGTGAGCCAGTCTATAGGTGAGCCAGTCTATAGTTGAGCCAGTCTATAGGTGAGCAAGTCTATAGGTGATCCAGTCTAGAGCCAGTCTATAGGCGATCCAGTCTATAGGTGAGCAAGTCTATAGGTGAGACAGTCTATAGGTGAGCCAGTCTATAGGCAATCCAGTCTATAGGTGAGCCAGTCTATAGGCAATCCAGTCTATAGGTGAGCCAGTCTATATAGCCAGTCTATAGGTGAGCCAGTCTATAGGTGAGCCAGTCTATAGGTGATCCAGTGAGCCAGGCAATAGCTGATCCAGTGAGCCAGTCTATAGGTGAGCCAGTCTATAGGTGAGCCAGTCTATAGGTGAGCCAGTCTACAGGTGAGCCAGTCTAAAGTAGCAGGAGATTAGGGGTGGTCTGGACTGGACTGGGGTTGAAGGTGAGAGGTCACTGCCCTATTTAACTGCTCCACTGTGACAGAGACATGACAGGGTTGAGACAGGAGGTTGCTAATGACTCCCAGACACATGACCTCTGTGTGTTTATTCTGATATGGTAAACATGTGAAGATGACTAGTACTGGTACCTCCTGTATACAGCCAAGTTATCATTACTCATTGTGTATTTATTATTATGTGTTATTATTGTTCTATTATTTTCTAGTGTTCTCTCTGTGTTGTGGGGAAGGGCCCATCAGTCAGCATTTCACTGTTAGTCTACACCTGTTGTTAATGAAGCATGGGAGAAATACAATTTGATTTGATTTGAGTTTTATGATAGAATACATTTTGTTTGTTTGCTATTCACACCACTTATCATAGCTTTATAATTAGGCTAGTTTTTGGCCAATATCAGAATTTATAAAAACACATATACTGTATGGTTCTTCGTTTGCAAGGGTTCATTAAGATGTATCTAATACAGCCCCTACAATATCATAATATCTATCCCTGTAGACTGTACAACTTTGACATCCAAACACTGATCAAATGTGAAAAATACATTACATTTATACGAGCACATAGATGAAACAGTGAAATGTTGCCTGGCTCTCTCTCCTCTCTTCCATAAAGACAAATAGCATTGTCAGATCTCATATAGGAAGCCAATATAAATCTGCCACATATACTCCGTACTGAATCTGTAACTAGACAGAGAATGGCTGTTGCTGAGATCCACGGTGGCTTGGCCCAGAGGGGTATTAATGGACATGAATGTGTAGTCATGCAGTTGGTAATGTGAACATGCCTCTCCTCTCCTCCCCTCATTTCCTCTCCTTTCCGTAACCCAAGCCACCCACTCAGACATGGGAAGGCTCCAAGCCCAGGGGAACACAATATTCTCCTTCCTGTCCAACGGGGTAGTGTGAAAACCTGCCTGGTAAATAAATGCAGTCCGACCAGTTGTCCTCTCATTCTGAAGGTTGTGTCATAAAGAGTGGATATCCTCTCATTCTGAAGGCACACAAGTGTCATCGGATGTATCTGTCTGTAGGTAATCCATACAAATGAATGGAATTATGGAGATATATAGAGATATTAAACCATCATCTGAAGGTAACCCATACAAATGAATGGAAGTATGGAGATATATAGAGATATTAAACCTTCATCTGAAGGTAACCCATACAAATTAATGGAAGTATGGAGATATATAGAGATATTAAACCTTCATCTGAAGGTAACCCATACAAATTAATGGAAGTATGGAGATATATATAGATATTAAACCTTCATCTGAAGGTAACCCATACAAATTAATGGGAGTATGGAGATATAAACTCAGCATAAAAATAAACGTCCTCTCAATGTCAACTGTATTTATTTTCAGCAAACTTAACATGTGTAAATATTTGTATGAACACAACAAGATTCAACAACTGAGACATAAACTGAACAAGTTCCACAGACATGTGACTAACAGAACAAAGGGGGGGTCAAAATCAAAAGTAACAGTCAGTATCTGGTGTGGCCACCAGCTGCATTAAGTACTGCAGTGCATCTCCTCCTCATGGACTGCACCAGATGTGCCAGTTCTTGCTGTGAGATGTTACCCCACTCTTCCACCAAGGCACCTGCATAGTTCCCGGACATTTCTGGGGGAATGGCCCTAGCCCTCACCCTCCAATCCAACAGGTCCCAGGTCGTGCTCAATGGGATTGAGATCCGGGCTCTTTGCTGGCCATGGCAGAACACTGACATTCCTGTCTTGAGGAAATCACGCACAGAACAAGCAGTATGGCTGGTAGCATTGTCATGCTGGAGGGTCATGTCAGGATGAGTCTGCAGGTAGGGTACCACATGAGGGAGGAGGATGTCTTCCCTGTAACGCATAGAGTTGAGATTGCCTGCAATGACAACAAGCTCAGTCCGATGATGCTGTGACACACTGCCCCAGACCATGACGGACCCTCAACCTCCAAATCAATCCCGCTCCAGAGCACAGGCCTCGGTATAACGCTCATTCCTTCGACAATAAACGAGAATCTGACCATCACCCCTGGTGAGACAAAACCGTGACTCGTCAGGGAAGAGCACTTTTTTGCCAGTTCTGTCTGGTCCAGCGACGGTGGGTTTGTGCCCATAGGCAACGTTGTTGCCGGTGATGTCTGGTGAGGACCTGCCTTACGACAGGCCTACAAGCCCTCTGTTCAGCCTTTGTGGACAGTTTGAGTACATGTAACCAATGTGAAATGGCTAGCTAGTTAGCGGGGTGAACGCTAATTGCGTTTCAATCGATGACATCACTTGCTCTGAGACCTTGAAGTAGTTGTTCCTCTTGCTCTGCAAGGGCCGTGGCTTTTGTGGAGCGATGGGTAACGATGCTTCGTGGGAAGCAGCTGCTGATGTGTGCAGAGGGTCCCTGGTTCGAGCCCAGGTTGGGGCGAGGAGAGGGACGGAAGCTATACTGTTACATACGGATGGAGGGATTTTGAGTTCCTGGTGTAACTTGGGCAGTTGTTGTTGCCATCCTGTACCTGTCCCACAGGTGTGATGTTCGGATGTACCAATCCTGTGCAGGTGTTGTTACACATGGTCTGCCACAGCGAGGACGATCACCTGTCCGTCCTGTCTCCCAGACGTTGCAATTTATTGCCCTGGCCACATCTGCCGTCCTCCTTGCAGCATGCCTAAGGCACGTTCACACAGCTGAGCAGAGAACCTGGGCATCTTTCTTTCAGTGTTTTTCAGAGTCAGTAGAAAATCCTCTTTAGTGTCCTAAGTTTTCAAAACTGTGACCTTAATTGCCTACCGTCTGTAAGCTGTTAGTGTCTTAATGACCGTTCCACAGGTGGATGTTCATTAATTGTTTATGGTTCATTGAACAAGCATGGGAAACAGTGTTTAAACCCTTTACAATGAAGATCTGTGAAGTTATTTGTATTTTTACAAATTATCTTTGAAAGACAGGGCCCTGAAAAGTTTATACAGATATTAAACCTGTATGGAGATATATATAGATATTAAACCTTCATCTGTTAGTAACCCATACAAATGATTGGAAGTATGGCGATATATATACAGATATTAAACCTTCATCTGATGGTAACCCATACAAATATACAAATTAATGGAAGTATGGAGGTAGTTTTGTGCCATCCAAAATAAGGGGTTAAATATGTGTAAAACAAAATAAAAATATTATATGGGGTTAAGGAGAGATGGATGGGGCACAGAGAAAGAGGCCTTTGAGAATTTCCTCCATGAGCCGAACACAGATGCTGCCAGCAACCTGGACACTCGGGCGAAGAATGTGATGTGTATTTACAGCAATGCACTGGAAGCATGTCACCATGGTATCAAGACTGGCGAAGGTATCAAGACTGGCGAAGGTATCAAGACTGGCGAAGGTATCAATACGGGCAAGGTATCAATACAGGCAAAGGTATCAAGACTGGCGAAGGAATCAAGACTGGCGAAGGTATCAAGACTGGCGAAGGTATCAATATATCAAGACTGGCGAAGGTATCAAGACTGGCGAAGGAAGCAAGACTGGCGAAGGTATCAAGACTGGCGAAGGTGTCACGCCTTGGTCTTAGTATTTTGTGTTTTAGTTAATTAGTTGGTCAGGCCAGGGTGTGACATGGGTTTATGTTATTGTGTTGTCGTATTGGGGTTTTTGTAGGCATTGGGATTGTGGTTGATTAGGGGTGTGTTTAGTTTAGGTTTGGCTGCCTGAGGCGGTTCTCAATCAGAGTCAGGTGATTCTTGTTGTCTCTGATGGGGAACCGTATTTAGGTAGCCTGGGTTTCACTGTGTATTTCGTGGGTGATTGTTCCTGTCTCTGTGTAGTTTCACCAGATAGGCTGTAATTAGGTTTCACGTTCCGTTTTGTTGTTTTTGTATTTTGTATCAGTTATTTCATGTACCGCGATTCATTCATTAAAAACATGAGTAACCACCACGCTGCATTTCGGTCCGAATCTCTGCCAACAAACGTTAAGAAGGTAGCAAGACCGAAGGTATCAATACTGGAAGGTATCAAGACTGGCAAAGGTATCAATACTGGCGAAGCTAGCAAGACTATATCAAGACTGGCAAAGGTATCAATACTGGCGAAGGTAGCAAGACTGGCGAAGGTATCAAGACTGGCGAAGGTATCAAGACTGGCGAAGGTATCAAGACTGGCAAGGTAGCAAGACTGGCGAAGGTAGCAAGACTGGTGAAGGTATCAATACTGGCGAAGGTATCAAGACTGGCAAAGGTAGCAAGACTGGCGAAGGTAGCAAGACTGGCGAAGGTAGCAAGACCGGCAAAGGTAGCAAGACTGGCGAAGGTATCAATACTGGCGAAGGTATCAAGACTGGCAAAGGTAGCAAGACTGGCGAAGGTATCAAGACAAGTTGACTAGTGGAGCAAGTCCCCAGTATATGATCATTTCGCAAGACTCAAGCCCGGTTACACTTATAATGCATATGTGTCTTCATAATTGTTCTTGCTAATAGTTCTTATTAATGTGGGACCAATACCTTTTAGGCTTATTCAATGTGTAATAGCAGTGGTATTACCCCATGTGGACACTTTGGTGAGGTTGAAAGGACACTTGAATGTCCCCTGGATGTCCCCTGACAGCACCACAATGTTTAAGAGAGGTTTATATTGCAGAAATTGTGTTTTTAAAGTGACATTTGTTAACTGCCTTGTTCAGGGGCATAACGTTAACTGCCTTGTTCAGGGGCATAACGACAGATTTTCACCTTGTCAGCTCAGGGGTTCCAATCTTGCAGCCGCACAGTTAAGTAGTCCAACGCTATAACCACATGCACTCCACGAGGAGACTGCCTGTTACGCGAATGCAGTAGAAGCCAAGGTAAATTGCTAGCTAACATTAAACTTATCTTATAAAGAAACAATCAATCATAATCACTAGTTATAACTACTAATCCAGTTTAGCAGGCAATATTAACCAGGTGAAATTGTGTCATTTCTCTTGCGTTCATTGCACGCAGAGTCAGGATATATGCAACATTTTGGGCTGCCTGGCTCATAGCAAACTAATTTGCCAGAATATTACGTAATTATGACATAACATTAAAGGTTGTGCAATGTAACAAGAATATTTAGACTTAGGGATGCCACCCGTTAGATAAAATACCGAACGGTTCTGTATTTCACTGAAATAATAAACGTTTTGTTTTCGAAATGATAGTTTCCGGATTCTATCATATTAATGACCTAAGGCTCGTATTTCTGTGTGTTATTATGTTATAATTAAGTCTGATTTCATAGAGCAGTCTGACTGAGCAGCAGCAGGCCTGTACTCATTCATTCAAGCAGCTCTTCGCAAGCACAGGGCTGTTTATGACATCAATCCTATCAGCCTAATGGCTGGTGTAACCAATGTGAAATGGTTAGCTAGTTAGCTGGGTGTGCGCTAATACGGTTTCAAACGTCCCTCGCTTTTAGATTTGGAGTAGTTATTCCCCTTGGCCGTGGCTTTTGTGGAGCGATGGGTAATGATGCATCGAGTGTGGCTGTTGTCGATGTGTTCCTGGTTCGAGCCCAGGTAGGGGCGAGGAGAGGCACGGAAGCTATACTGTTACACTGGCAATACTAAAGTGCCTATAAGAACATCCAATAGTCAAAGGTATATGGAATACAAATTGGAACCTTCTAATATTGAAGTCTCATGTTAAAAGGAACCACCAACTTTCATATGTTCTCATGTTCTGAGCAAGGAACTTAAACGTTAGCTTTTTTACATGGCACATATTACTTTCTTCTCCAACACTTTGTTTTGCATTATTTAAACCAAATTGAACATGTTTAATTATTTATTTGAGGCTAAATTGATTTTATTGATGTTTTATATTAAGTTAAAATAAGTGTTAATTCAGTATTGCTGTAATTGTCATTATTACAAAGAAAAAAAAGAAAAGAAATTGGCCAATTAATCGGTATCGGCTTTTTGGTCCTTCATTAATTGGTATCGGCTTTTTTGGTCCTTCATTAATCGGTATCGATATCGGCATTGAAAAATCATAATCGGTCGACCTCTACTTAGGACACATTGGAGAGGTTGAGTGAACACTTGGAGATGTCCCTGGACCACACCTGACACCCCTGACTAAAGCATCTGTTCTTGTTGTTGTGTGGAATTCAAAAAATAAAAAAAGGAAACGGTCACTTTGTGTTTGACCCTGTGTCTTCTGAACTGTGCCATTCCTATCTATGTTCTGACCATTTCCTTATAATGTCCCAGATGTTTTCTTTCTAATGATACCAAGTTTATGCATGTTCTTAATCATACAACTGTTCATTAAAAGCTATTACTTTTGGGTACGTCTACTGAGGTAGAAATCTACATTTTTGCCATTAATTTTAAGCTGTTAAATGAGATGGGGATGGTCAACCTCCTCTGGCTGGCCATCAGCTGTACACACCACAGTACTAGCATGATATGATGGGGCAGGAAAAGCCTGGGGTAGTGTGGTGCTTCCCTATTTAACTTCACTGTTAATCAGTGACTGTGTTGGGCACTATAAACTCTTTGATTCAACCATCAGTGAGCATCCGCAGAGTTAGACTGGTCAACGATTGACAGAGTATTAAACAATCTGTTTCTCTTTTAGGCTACTCTTTGCTCACCAATAGCTTTTTCTATATTAGAGGGGTTTTCTATACTAGAGGGGTTTTTTCTATACTAGAGAGGTTTTTCTAAACTAGAGGGGTTTTTCTAAACTACGGTGTTTTTTCTATACTAGAGGGTTTTTCTATACTAGAGGGTTTTTCTATTCTGTTTTCACCTCATTCCATTCTCTATCTCTCTCCTCATCTCTCCTCAGTCCTGTCTTTCTTTCTTTCACACACACACACACACACACACACACACACACACACACACACACACACACACACACACACACACACACAGTGCCAAAGTGCTTCTGATTTCATCCCAAACTGAAACACCATCTGTGGTTTTTGAGATAACTCAATAAATCAAAAGGTGATCGATCGGCTTTGCCAGCGCTCAGTCCAGCGTCGTTAAAAGTGTCTGTGTGTCTAAATTAGATTGGCCATCACATCAAAATTACACACAAAAGAGAGCATCTGTCTCCCCTGAGTATGTGCTCACACACACACACACAAACACAAACACACAGAGATTCTCAATTGAATTGAGGTCTGGGCTTTTACTAGGCCAATTCAAGACATTTAAATGTTTTCCTTTAACCACTCGAGTGTTGCTTTAGCAGTATGCTTAGGGTCATTGTCCTGCTGGAAGGTGAGCGTCTTATCTGACCAGAGTACCTCCTTCCATATGTTTGGGGAGTCTCCCACGTGTCTTTTGGCGAACACCAAACGTGTTTGCTTATTTTTCTTTAAGCAATGGCTTTTTTATGGCCACTCCTCCATAAAGCCCAGCTCTGTGGCGTGTACAGATTAAAGTGGTCCTATGGACAGATGCTCCAATCTCCACTGTGGAGCTTTGCAGCTCCTTCAGGGTTATCTTTGGTTTCTTTGTTGCCTCTCTGATCAATGCCCTCCTTGCCCAGTCCATGAGTTTTGGTGGGCGGCCCTCTCTTGACAGGTTTGTTGTGGTGCCACATTCTTTGCATTTTTTTTATAATGGATTTAATGGTGCTCCATGGGATTTGAAAGTTTCAGATATCTTTTTATAACTCAACCCTGATCTGTACTTCTCCACAACTTCGTCCCTGACCTGTTTGGAGAGCTCCTTGGTCTTCATAGTGCCGCTTGCTTGGTGGTGCCCCTTGTTTAGTAGTGTTGCAGACTCTGAGGCCTTTCAGAACAGGTGTATGTATACTGAGATCATGTGACAGATCACGTGACACTTAAATAAAGTTCACCTGTGTGCAATCTAACTAATTGTGTGACTTCTGAAGGTAATTGGTTGCACCAGGTCTTATTTAGGGGCTTCATAGCAAAGGGGGTGAATTGTATTTTTGGAGAAAAACAAACAAACATTTCACTTCACCAATTTTGACTATTTTGTGTATGTCCATTACATGAAATCCAAATAAAACTCCATTTAAATCCAATCTAACTAATTGTGTGACTTCTGAAGGTAATTGGTTGCACCAGGTCTTATGCACGCACCACTTTGCCGCTTTTTTAAATGTATTTTTGGAGAAGAAAAAAAAAACATTTCACTTCACCAATCCATTTAAATTAGAGGTTGTAATGCAACAAAATAGGAAAAACACCAAGGGGGTGAATTCTTTCGCAAAGCACCGTACAGGGGCACCGGTACCTAGTCGGTGTGCGGGGTAAAGGTTAGTTGAGGTAATCTGTACATGTTGGTGGGCGGAGTGAGTAAACATAGATAACAAACAGCGAGTAGCAGCAGTGTAAAAAAGGGAGGGGGGGTCAATGTAAATTGGTGGGGATTTTGTTAATTGTTCAGCCGTCTTATGGCTTGTGGGTAGAAGCTGTTGAGGAGCCTTTTGGTCCGAGACTTGGCACTCAATCCTGCTTGCAGTGAGATAGCAAAGAAAACAGTCTATGACTTGGGTGACTGGAGTCTCTGACAAAAAAATTATAGGCTCTCCTCTGACACCTATTATCTAGGTCCTGGATGGCAGGAAGCTTGGCCCCAGTGACGTACTGGGCCATTCGCACTACCCTCTGTAGCACCTTACGGTCAGATGACAACCAGTTGCCATACCAGGCAGTGATGCAACCAGTCAAGATGCTCTCGATGGTGCAGCTGTAGAACCTTTTATTTTTGTCATGCCCTTTTCACGAATATCATGGTATGTTTGGACCATGATAGTTCCTTGGTCACCAAGGAACTAGAAAATCTCAACCCGCTCCACTACAGCCCCGTCAATGTTAATGGCGCCCTGTTTGGCACACCTTATCCTGTAGTCCAAGATCAGCTCTTTTATCTTGCTCACATTGAGGTAGAGGTTGTTGTCCTGGCACCACACTGCCAGTTCTCTGACCTCCTCCCTCCGTCTCATCGTTGTCGGTGATCAAATCTACCACTGTTGTGTCCTAAGCAAACTTAATGATGGTGTTGGAGTCGTGTTTGGCCATGCAGTCGTGGGTGAACAAGGAATACAGGAGGGGACTAAGTACACACCCCTGAGGGGCCCCAGTGTTAAGGATCAGCGTGGCAGACGTGTTGTTGCCTACTCTTACCACCTGGGGCGGCCCATCAGGAAGTCCAGGATCCAGTTGCAGATGGAGGTGTTCAGTCACAGGGTCCTTAGCTTAGTGCTTCGTGGACACTATGGTGTTGAACGCTGAGCTGTAGTCAATGAACACCATTCTTACATAGGTGTTCATTTTGTCCAGGTGAGAAAGGGCAGTGTAGAGTGTGATTGAGATTGCATCATCTGTGGATCTGTTGGGGCAGAATGTGAATTGGAGTGGGTCTAGGGTGTCCTGGAGGATGCTGTTGATGTGAGCCATGACCAGCCTTTCAAAGCACTTCATGGCTACCGACATGAGTGCTACGGAGCAGTAATCATTTAGGCAGGTTACCTTTGCTTCCTTGGGCACAGGGACTATGGTGTTCTGCTTGAAACGTGTAGCTATTACAGACTCGGTCAGGGAGAGGTTGAAAATGTCAGTGAAGACAATTGACAGTTGGTCCACGCATGCTTTGAGTGCACGTCCTGGTAATCCGTCTGGCCCAGCTGCTTTGTGAATGTTGACCTGTTTAAAGGTTTTGTTCACATTAGCTACCGAGAATATGATCACACAGTTAACCAGAACAGCTGGTTCTCTCGTGCATGCTTCAGTGTTGCTTGCCTCGAAGCAAGTATAACAGGCATTTAGCTAGTCTGGTAGGCTTGCGTCACTGTGCAGCTCGCGTCTGTGCACAGGTCAGATCAGGGATATTGCCTCTGCATATTGAAACAGGTCAGATCAGGGATATTGCCTCTGCATATTGAAACAGGTCAGATCAGGGATATTGCCTCTGCCTATTGAAACAGGCAGAAGGCAGATCAGGGGTATTGCCTCTGTGTATTGAAACAGGTCAGATCAGGGATATTTCCTCTGCGTATTGAAACAGGTAAGATCATGGATATTGCCTCGGCGTATTGAAACAGGTCAGATCGGGGATATTGCCTCTGCGTATTGAAACAGGTCAGATCAGGAAAAATTGCCTCTGTGTATTGAAACAGGTCAGATCAGGGATAATGCCTCTGTGTACTGAAACAGGTCAGATCAGGGATAATGCCTATGTGTATTGAAACAGGTCAGATCAGGGATAATGCCTCTGCGTATTGAAACAGGTATTGTGGTGAAACGGAAGAGGAAAGCCTATGTAATGATTGTGACCTCGAAGAACTAGAGAAGGAAACTTATTTTATCTTCTATTGCCCTTTCTACAACGATATACGCTTGCTCTTTGTCCAGAAAGCACACCAGATATACCCTGGTATTATGTGGCTGAGGAGACAGACCACCAGATATACCCTGGTATTATGTGGCTGAGCGATGAGGAGACAGACCACCAGATATACCCTGGTATTATGTGGCTGAGCGATGAGGAGACAGACCACAGATATACCCTGGTATTATGTGGCTGAGTGATGAGGAGACAGACCACCAGATATACCCTGGTATTATGTGGCTGAGTGATGAGGAGACAGACCACCAGATATACCCTGGTATTATGTGGCTGAGTGATGAGGAGACAGACCACCAGATATACCCTGGTATTATGTGGATATACCCTGGTATTATGTGGTTGAGCGTGAGGAGGCAGACCACCAGATATACCCTGATTATGTGGCTGAGTGATGAGGAGACAGACCACCAGATATACCCTGGTATTATGTGGCTGAGTGATGAGGAGACAGACCACCAGATATACCCTGGTATTATGTGGCTGAGTGATGAGGAGACAGACCACCAGATATACCCTGGTATTATGTGGCTGAGTGATGAGGAGACAGACCACCAGATATGTGGTTGAGCCCTGGTGATGATGTGGCTGAGTGATGATGGGAGACAGACCACCAGATATACCCTGGTATTATGTGGCTGAGTGATGAGGAGACAGACCACCAGATATACCCTGGTATTATGTGGCTGAGTGATGAGGAGACAGACCACCAGATATACCCTGGTATTATGTGGCTGAGTGATGAGGAGACAGACCACCAGATATACCCTGGTATTATGTGGCTGAGTGATGAGGAGACAGACCACCAGATATACCCTGGTATTATGTGGCTGAGTGATGAGGAGACAGACCACCAGATATATCCTTCTCACCCCCCCCCCCTTAATGATTTAGATGCACTATTGTAAAGTGGCTGTTCCACTGGATGTCAGAAGTTGAATTCACCAATTTGTAAGTCGCTCTGGATAAGAGCGTCTGCTAAATGACTTAAATGTAAATGTAATGTATATACCCTGGTATTATGTGACTGAGTGATGAGGAGACAGACCACCAGATATACCCTGGTATTATGTGGCTGAGTGATGAGGAGACAGACCACCAGATATACCCTGGTATTATGTGACTGAGTGATGAGGAGACAGACCACCAGATATACCCTGGTATTATGTGACTGAGTGATGAGGAGACAGACCACCAGATATACCCTGGTATTATGTGGCTGAGTGATGAGGAGACAGACCACCAGATATACCCTGGTATTATGTGGCTGAGTGATGAGGAGACAGACCACCAGATATACCCTGGTATTATGTGACTGAGTGATGAGGAGACAGACCACCAGATATACCCTGGTATTATGTGGCTGAGTGATGAGGAGACAGACCACCAGATATACCCTGGTTTATTATGTGGCTGAGGATGTCAGATGAATTCACCAATTTGTAAGTTGCTCTGGATAAGACGTCTGCAAATGACTTAAATGTAAATGTAATGTATATACCCTGGTATTATGTGGCTGAGTGATGAGGAGACAGACCACCAGATATACCCTGGTATTATGTGGCTGAGCGATGAGGAGACAGACTACAGATATACCCTGGTATTATGTGGCTGAGCGATGATGAGACAGACCACCAGATGTACTCCGTTATTATATGGCTGAGTGATGAGGAGACAGACCACCAGATAGACCCTGGTATTATGTGGCTGAGTGATGAGGAGACAGACCACCAGATATACCCTGGTATTATGTGACTGAGTGATGAGGAGACAGACCACCAGATATACCCTGGTATTATGTGGCTGAGTGATGAGGAGACAGACCACCAGATATACCCTGGTATTATGTGGTTGAGCGATGAGGAGACAGACCACCAGATATACCCTGGTATTTTGTGGCTGAGCGATGAGGAGACAGACCACCAGATATACTCTGTTATTATGTGGCTGAGTGATGAGGAGACAGACCACCAGATATACCCTGGTATTATGTGGCTGAGTGATGAGGAGACAGACCACCAGATATACCCTGTTATTATGTGGCTGAGCGATGAGGAGACAGACCACCAGATATACCCTGGTATTATGTGGCTGAGCTATGAGGAGACAGACCACCAGATGTACCCTGGTATTATGTGGCTGAGTGATGAGGAGACAGACCACCAGATATACCCTGGTATTATGTGGTTGAGCGTTGAGGAGGCAGACCACCAGATATACCCTGGTATTATGTGGCTGAGTGATGAGGAGACAGACCACCAGATATACCCTGGTATTATGTGGCTGAGTGATGAGGAGACAGACCACCAGATATACCCTGTTATTATGTGGCTGAGTGATGAGGAGACAGACCACCAGATATACCCTGGTATTATGTGGTTGAGCGTTGAGGAGACAGACCACCAGATATACCCTGGTATTATGTGGCTGAGTGATGAGGAGACAGACCACCAGATATACCCTGGTATTATGTGGCTGAGGAGACAGACCACCAGATATACCCTGGTATTATGTGGTTGAGCGTTGAGGAGACAGACCACCAGATATACCCTGGTATAATGTGACTGAGTGATGAGGAGAATTTGAAATGTTTGTTGTTTTGTCCGTTGTGTATTTCCGTTTGCGGAATATTTAGATAAGGCCTGGAATAAAAGAAAAGGGGATAATTAAATCGTAAAAATATTGATTTTCTATGCGGTAAATAGCAGGTGTGTATTCAGATAACATATTGGCTTGTATCCCATATGAATATTCTGTTTATGTCAAACTGAGTTGAAGTGACTTATTTTTCTTTCTTTTTATCTGTAGTTATCTGTCTCTATATGGTAGGTATTTACAGTTGAAGTCGGAAGTTAACATACACTTAGGTTGGAGTCATTAAAACGTGTTTTCAACTACTCCACAAGTCAGTTAGGACATCTACGTGACACAAGTAATTTTTCCAATTGTTTACAGACAGATTATTTCACTTATAATACACTGTATCACAATTCCACTGGGTCAGACATTTACATAAACTAAGTTTACTGTGCCTTTAAACAGCTTGGAAAATTCAAGAAATGTATGTATTGGCTTTAGTAGCTTCTGATAGGCTAATTGACATAATTTGAGTCAATTAGAGGTGTACCTGTGGATGTATTTCAAGGCCAACCTTCAAACTCAGTGCCTCTTTGCTTGACATCATGGAAAATCAAAAGAAATCAGCCAAGACCTCAAAAAAAAAAAATTGTAGACCTCCACAAGCCTGGATCATCGTTGGGAGCAATTTACAAACGCCTGAAGGTACCACGTTCATCTGTACAAACAATTGTACGCAAGTATAAACACCATGGGACCACGCAGCCGTCATAACGCTCAGGAAGGAGACACGTTCTGTCTCTGAGAGATGAACGTACTTTGGTGCGAAAAGTGAAAATCAATCCCAGAACAACAGCAAAGGACCTTGTGAAGATGCTGGAGGAAACAGGTACAAAATGGAGTCCTATAGTAAAATGTAAAATGAGTCCTATATCAACATAACCTGAAAGGCCACTCAGCAAGGAAGAACCCACTGCTCCAAAACCGCCATAAAAAAGCCAGACAACGGTTTGCAACTACACATGGGAACAAAGATCGTACTTTTTGGAGAAATGTCCTCTGGTCTGACGAAACAAACATAGAACTGTTTGGCCATAATGACCATTGTTATGTTTGGAAGAAAAAGGGGAGGCTTGCAAGCCGAGGAACACCATCCCAACCATGAAGCACGGGGTGGCAGCATAATGTTGTGGGGGTGCTTTGCTGCAGGAGGGACTGGTGCACTTCACAAAATAGATAGCTTCATGAGGGAGGAAAATTATATGGATATATTGAAGCTTCAGCAAGACATCATTCAGGAAGTTAAAGCTTGGTCGCAAATGGGTCTTCCAAATGGACAATGACCCCAAGCTTACTTCCAAAGTTGTGGCAAAATTACTTCAGGACAACAAAGTCAAGGTATTGGAGTGGCCATCACAAATCCTTGACCTCAATCCTATAGGACATTTGTGGGCAGAACTGAAAAGCGTGTGTGAGCAAGGAGGAGGTCTACAAACCGGACTCAGTTACGCCAGCTCTGTCAGGAGGATTGGGCCAAAATTCACCCAACTTGTTGTGGGAAGCTTGTGGAAGGCTACCTGAAACATTTGACCCAAGATAAACAACTTAAAAGCAATGCTACCAACTTCTAATTGAGTGTATGTAAACTTCTGACACCCTGGGAATGTGATGAAATAAATAAAAGCTGAAATGAATAATTCTCTCTACTATTATTCTAACATTTCACATTCTTAAAATAAAGTGGTGATCCTAACTGCCCTAAGACAGGGAATTTCTACTAGGATTAAATGTCAGGAATTGTGAAAAACTGAGTTTAAATGTATTTGGCTAAGGTATATGTAAACTTCCGACTTCAACTGTATATACACATGTTAGATATTACTGTCGGAACTAGAAGCACAAGCATTTCACTACACCTGCAATAACATCTACTAACCATGTGTATGTGACCAATAAATTTGATATAGTACGTATAAGCTAGAAATAGAAGCCTAAGTATTGTTGATCATTAGTTTACTCCAATTAGAGGTGGGGTAGTAGGGTTAGGGAATGTAATAAAGAAGGAAAATATATATTTAACAAAATAATATACAGCACCAGTCAATAATTTGGAAACATCTACTCATTAAAGGGTTTTTCTTTATTTTTACTATTTTCTACATTGCAGAATAATGGTAAAGACATCAAAAATATGAAATAACACATATGGAATCATAGAGTAACCAAAAAAAGCGTTAAACAATTCATATTTTTGATTCTTCAAAGTAGCCACCCTTTGCAAGGCACACCTGTTAATTGAAAAGCATTCCAGGTGACTACCTCATGAAGCTGGTTGAGAGAATGTCAAGAGTGTCTGGGATTTCTGAGACTACTGTAGAAAATTGAACAAAAATAGTTCAAGCCTTATCCCATCTGAAAGTCGTCTCTGTAGTCAGAAACACACAACTTATTAAACAAAAGACAACCAGATCATACTGTCAGAATCCAGCTGTCTCATTTCTTCACTGAATATTGATCTTCATCTCTGTGTTAGTATTTTTTTAAACATACCAAATGAGGTCAAAGAGATGAAAAGAGGGCCTGTTATGAGACGACTGGGCAGTGTTTAGGAAGAGAGTGGACACTGGGCAGCACTTAGGAAGAGAGTGGACACTGGGCAGCGTTTAGGAAGAGAGTGGACACTGGGCAGCGTTTAGGAAGAGAGTGGACACTGGGCAGCGTTTAGGAAGAGAGTGGACACTGGACACTGGGCAGCGTTTAGGAGAGGTGGACACTGGGCAGCGTTTAGGAAGAGAGAGTGGACACTGGGCAGCGTTTAGGAAGAGAGAGTGGACACTGGGCAGCGTTTAGGAAGAGAGTGGACACTGGGCAGCGTTTAGAAGAGAGAGTGGACACTGGTCAGTGTTTAGGAAGAGAGTGGACACTGGGCAGTGTTTAGAAGAGAGAGTGGACACTGGGCAGTGTTTAGGAAGAGAGAGTGGACACTGGTCAGTGTTTAGGAAGAGAGAGTGGACACTGGGCAGTGTTTAGAAGAAGAGAGTGGACACTGGGCAGTGTTTAGAAGAGAGAGTGGACACTGGGCAGTGTTTAGGAAGAGAGAGTGGACACTGGGCAGTGTTTAGGAAGAGAGAGTGGACACTGGGCAGTGTTTAGGAAGAGAGTGGACACTGGGCAGTGTTTAGGAAGAGAGAGTGGACACTGGTCAGTGTTTAGGAATGGAGAGTGGACACTGGGCAGTGTTTAGGAAGAGAGAGTGGACACTGGGCAGTGTTTAGGAAGAGAGGAACACTGTTGTGCTTAAGAAGAGAGAGTGGACACTGGGCAGTGTTTAGGAAGAAGTGGACACTGGGCAGTGTTTAGGAAGAGAGTGGACACTGGGCAGTGTGTTTGTTAATTTTAAAATTTCCATCTCTCACAAACACAACCACACACAGTCTCCCTACAGTTCACACACAACCACACAGTCTCCCTACAGTTCACATTATTGTCTGTCTCACTGACACACTACAGTGGTTCCACAAAGAAATGGGTTCACTTCAACTCAATATCTTCCCCCTCCAGTCCTCTACTCCTCCTTTCCCACACTAATCCATCTCTCCATTCATCTACTCCCTCCAGTCCTCTCTCCTCTTTCCCACACAAATCCATCTCTCCATTGCTCTAGTCCTCCAGGCCTCGGAGAAATAGTTAAATGATTAATTAGGATTCACTATACTAACAAAGACATTGTTTGCACTCCACCCCTACACCCAGCAAACTGAACCACCCCAGAGTACTCCACTCCAACCCTACACCCAGCATACTGAACTACCCAGAGTACTCCACTCCAACCCTACACCCAGCAAACTGAACTACCCAGAGTACTCCAACACTCACCCAGCATACTGAACCACCCTACTCCCAAACTGAACCACCCCAGAGTACTCCACTCCAACCCTACAAAAACTGAACCACCCCAGAGTACTGCCCTACACCCAGCAAACTGAACCACCCCACTCCCACTCCAACCCTACACCCAGCATACTGAACTACCCAGAGTACTCCACTCCAACCCTACACCCAGCAAACTGAACTACCCAGAGTACTCCACACTACCAGCATACTTCAGAGTACTCCACTTCAACCCTACACCCAGCAAACTGAACCACCCCAGAGTACTCCACTCCAACCCTACACCCAGCAACTGAACCACCCCAGAGTACTCCACTCCAACCCTACACCCAGCAAACTGAACCACCCCAGGAGTACTCCTCCACTCCAACCCTTCACCCAGCAAACTTAACCACCCCAGAGTACTCCACTCCAACCCTACACCCAGCATACTGAACTACCCAGAGTACTCCACTCAACCCTACACCCAGCAAACTGAACCAGAGTACTCCTCCAACCCTACACCAGCAAACTGAACCACCCCAGAGTACTCACTCCAACCCTACATCCAGCAAACTGAACTACCCAGAGTACTCCACTCCAACCCTACACCCAGCAAACTGAACCACCCCAGAGTACTCCACTCCAACCTACCCAGCAAACTGAACCACCCCAGAGTACTCCTCCCAACCCTACACCCAGCAAACTGAACCACCCCAGAGTACTCCCACTCCAACCTACACAACCAAGCTGAACCACCCCAGAGTACTCCACTCCACTCCAACCCCTACACCCAGCAAACTGAACACCCCAGAGTACTCCACTCCAACCCTACACCCAGCATACTGAACTACCCAGAGTACTCCACTCCAACCCTACACCCAGCAAACTGAACCACCCCCAGAGTTGCCACTCCAACCCTACACCCAGCAAGCTGAACCACCCCAGGTACTCCCACTCAACCCTACACCCACATACTGAACTTCCAGAGTACTCCACTCCCTCCAACCCTACACCCAGCATACTGAACCACCCCAGAGTACTCCTCAACCCTACACCCAGCAAACTGAACCACCCCAGAGTACTCCCTCAACCTACACCCAGCATACTGAACTACCCAGTGAACTCACTTCACTCCAACCCCTACACCCAGCAAACTGAACCCGCCAAGTACTCCCTCCAACCCTACACCCAGCATACTGAACCACCCCAGGTACTCCACCCACTTCAACCCTACACCAGCAAACTGAACCATCCCAGAGTACTCCCACAACCCTACACCAGCATACTGAACTACCCCTCCAGACCCTACGCAGTCTCCCGCCAGAGTACTCCCTCCAACCCTACACCCAGCAAACTGAACCACCCCAGAGTACTCCACTCCAACCCTACACCCAGCAAACTGAACCACCCCAGAGTACTCCACTCAACCCTACACCCAGCAAACTGAACCACCCCAGGTACTCCACTCCAACCCTACACCAGCAAACTGAACCACCCCAGAGTACTCCACTCCAACCCTACACCCAGCATACTGAACCACCCCAGAGTACTCCACTCCAACCCTACACCCAGCAAACTGAACCACCCCAGAGTACTCCACTCCACTCCAACCCTACACCCAGCAAACTGAACCACCCCAGAGTACTCCACTCCAACCCTACACCCAGCAAACTGAACCACCCCAGAGTACTCCACTCCACTCCAACCCTACACCCAGCAAACTGAACCACGCCAGAGTACTCCACTCCAACCCTACACCCAGCAAACTGAACCACCCCAGAGTACTCCACTCCACTCCAACCCTACACCCAGCATACTGAACCACCCCCAGAGTACTCCACTTCAACCCTACACCCAGCAAACTGAACCACCCCAGAGTACTCCACTTCAACCCTACACCCAGCAAACTGAACCACCCCAGAGTACTCCACTCCACTCCAACCCTACACCCAGCATACTGAACCATCCCAGAGTACTCACCCACTCCTCCAACCCTACACCCAGCAAACTGAACCACCCCAGAGTACTCCACTCCCCCCAACCCTACACCCAGCAAACTGAACCACTCCCAGAGTACTCCACTCCAACCCTACACACAGCATACTGAACCATCCCAGAGTACTCCACTCACGCCAACCCTACACCCAGCAAACTGAACCACCCCAGAGTACTCCCTCCACTCCAACCCTACACCCAGCATACTGAACCACCCCAGAGTACTCCACTTCAACCCTACACCCAGCAAACTGAACCACCCCAGAGTACTCCACTCCACTCAACCCTACACCCAGCATACTGAACCACCCCAGAGTACTCCACTTCAACCCTACACCCAGCATACTGAACCACCCCAGAGTACTCCACTTCAACCCTACACCCAGCAAACTGAACCACCCCAGAGTACTCCACTCCACTCCAACCCTACACCCAGCATACTGAACCACCCCAGAGTACTCCACTCCTCCAACCCTACACCCAGCAAACTGAACCACCCCAGAGTACTCCACTCCAACCCTACACCCAGCAAACTGAACCACCCCAGAGTACTCCACTCCAACCCTACACCCAGCAAACTGAACCACCCCAGAGTGCTCACACTCCACTCCCAACCCTGCACCCAGCATACTGAACCACCCCAGAGTGATCACCCACTCCAACCCTACACCCAGCAAACTGAACCATCCCAGAGTACTCCACTCCAACCCTACACCCAGCAAACTGAACCACCCCAGAGTACTCCACTCCAACCCTACACCCAGCAAACTGAACCACCCCAGAGTACTCCACTTCAACCCTACACCCAGCATACTGAACCACCCCAGAGTACTCCACTCCTCAACCCTACACCCAGCATACTGAACCACCCCAGAGTACTCCACTCCAACCCTACACCCAGCAAACTGAACCACCCCAGAGTACTCCACTCCAACCCTACACCCAGCATACTGAACCACCCCAGAAGTACTCCACTCCAACCCTACACCCAGCAAACTGAACCACCCCAAGTACTGCCTAC